>NW_027499888.1:0-98444 GCF_021521415.1 Bidens hawaiensis | reverse complement strand
TATCTTGGATTCTTAATTGATTCCTAGCAAGGTAGCCTATTTGATGATTTATATTTGATTATTTTTTTCGTGATTTATTTCTCCAGCAATCTTGTATTTCGAGTAAGCTTCCTTCATCTTATTTACTTAGTTTTACTTCTAAATACTTTATAATTTCTGAAATAAAATTGTAGCGAGAAAGCTTTGAAAAGTGAGCTTTCCGAGTAAGGTTTACTAAAATATGCTTTAACGAGCAAGGTTTTAAGTGGGGAAAACTTTATCAAGCAAGGTATTATAAAGAAAGATATTCCCTTAAAATATTTTGAATTTTTGACAGCTATTTACTCACTAAAAGACAAAAAGCATTTAAAACCCAGTTTCAAAAGGATATAAGAGAGGGTGTTAGAGAAAAGCATTTTGAATTTTTAACATTTTCATCTCTCTCTCCTTCCACTTTCACTCTCGCTTCATAAACCCAGTCGACTTAATTCTATAATCACTTAATCCTAACCCTAATTAACCAGCCCACACAATCCGACTTGGTAAGCATCAATTAATTGTTTTCCGACAATGATTATGTGAGTATGGGCATTTAATCTTCATCTTTACTAACTCTCTGTTTCTTGTGTAGGTTATAAATTTTTCGAAGCTCAGGTTCTTAAAGAAATTTTTTTCTTATCTTCTTCAAATTATAACCTAAAACTATTCAAAGATATGAATTTTATGACTAATTTTGTGCTTTAAATGTGTTTTTGTTTGAACAGATATGGCGGATGATGAACCGACATACCCGTTTGAGCACAAGCATAACATGTGTGCCCTGTTACAAGTAACTCCAGATAATGAGGAAGTGGCGTACATGATAAGATGGCTCCAAAGATCAAATATACGATTTGCATTAACAGAGTGTCCTGTTCTATATAGAAATCATCTCCTAGATTTCTGGCGCTCGGGCACAGTACATGATGACATAAATGGTAGGTGTCTGGAGGCCACCGTGGCAACTCACTAGATCAGGGTTACTGAAAGACTGATTCGTACATGCCTGCAATTACATGATGATGACTATAACCCAATAAACTATACCACCGATCATTTGTTGAAGATTTTTACACAAACAATGGGTTATCAAGGGGATGTCAAAGAAGGACAGTTCCAGAAAGGCATGTTCCCAAACTTGTATAGGTTTTTGATTCACCGCATTATTCTGGACTTCGCCCATAGAAAGGGATCATGGACTCTTATGAGTCGGGATTTGGAAAATGCAACAGTTGCTTTTGTATATGATCTTCTACTCAACTTCTCAAGGATGATCTTTGAAGGGATGGTGGATAAGTTGAGGAAGCCTAACAAAAAAAAGTTCTTAGCCTATCCCAGATTCCTCCGAATCATCTTTAAGCATGAGTTACAAGATTTTCCTAATTTGGGAACAACTCATGTGCTCCAGAATCCGAATGTGTATAAGAGAATTGCTACCTTGTCAAGCACAATTCATTTTAATCCAAGAGCTGAGTTTGATGTGCTACCTTGGTTGGTTAATCATGATGCAGATATAATGCCAGTTCTTGAGTTAACCTCAGAGGAGGAAGATGAGGAGGAGATTAATGATGATTCAGATGATTCCATTGATGGTGATGGAGGAGATGATGATGAAGGAGATGGAAATGAAGGGGGGGGGGGGGTTGGAGGAAATTTGTTGGTGATGTAATTTTCAGGGGGGGGGGATCAACCTCTACCTACACCACCACCAACACCATTACCTACACCACCAGCCACACCACCTTTCTCACCACCACCACCACATGACCTAATCCACCAATAACCACTCATCCAAACACCACCAACCCATACCCAAAGCCCACCCGAAACCCATGATCAAAATGACCAATCCTTAGACCAACCCTTAACCCAAACCTTTACCCAAGATCCAAGCCATGACATTCATGAACCTTACATTCCTCAAAAAATTCCTACTCACTTACAAAACTTCCCACCCACACCAATTCAATCTCCAACCCATTACCAAACCCAAGACCATCCTACTCACTCACAAACTGATATACCTGATCTTTTCCATGATCTACCAACACAAACCACTTTCGCGAGTGATTATCTATTCCTGAGGAATATGGATCTGTTAGTTGAAAACATTGATTTGAAAGAGAAGAATGCAGAGGTGATTAAGGAAAATGAGGAGTTAGAAGCATAGTTGTCCCAAGCTATATTGAGAATTCAAGTCCTGGAGGCTGAGGTTGAGAAGACCTCAGCTGTACAAAAACAGGGGGAGAATATCCCAGAGGCAACTGATGTTGTTATTGATGAAGAGATGGCAGATGTTAAGGTAAATGTTGAAGCTGATGGGTTAAAGAACATTTGAATATGTCACACCCCGACTAGGTAGTTGCGGAAGCGTAATACGGGAATGTAATAGATAACACTGGTATCAACCACACTGTTTATAAAGAAATTCAATAGACTAATTTACATTATATTACATTGGTGGGTACTAAGTTTACAAATTAGATGAAAATCACATAAACGGTTGGCGTGATTGCTTATTCTTTAATATATATGCTAGCGTCTATGTACAGCGATTCACTTCCGTTCTAGCACCGAGCACATAAGCAAATTATTCCAACTGGGGCTCACTTGAAAAACATTTTAAAACGGGTCAACTACGTCTAGTTGGTGAGTTTCAAGTTTCAGGAGTACGAACAAAATCAGTATACGAGTTCGTATAGTTTATAGTATGTATGTATATATGTATGTGTATGATGTTTTTATACTAAGCCACAAGTGAAACCGAAACGAGCTATAAAACATGGCCTCTTCTGCCCATGCACTCCCATTGGCATTTAACAGCCACTTTCCCCCAAAGTATGTACTATGTCTAACACCACATAGCAGAATGTAACAAGTTTAATGACAATGTGAAACTGGGTTAACATGTTCCGGCATACCCCTCCTGCCCTGTCAGTTGGGTTTGTCAAACCGATAGTACTATCACAACGTCACCGGCACGAAGTTAATCACTTGTGTTTGTGGGGACTTTCAAGTGTTAGTACTTAGATAATTCACATCATCACATGTTTTCAAGTATATAAGTATATGTAAACATGCTTTCCACCCCAAAAGTTCGTAAAACAGTTTAGAATGTGGGGTCGTGAAACTCACCTTATCGTAGTTCAAGCTGGTAATATGTATCAGTAAGTAATGTTTCTCGATTATAGCTTGACTCCTATAACCGGTATCGTACTGTTAATACTAGTACAGTGTTTAAGATAAATCGGGTTTTATAACTAGTATGGGTATAGCTGTTAAGCCTAGAACATGACCATAGTCTTAAATTGTGACGTTGTACACTATGAAATGTTCAAAACCAGATTTGGCTCAGTTTCACCGTTTTCCGAGCCTAGCCAAGTTAATCGTTTATGCGTTTCGGGATTAAGTAAGTTCACACAAACTTAATTAAACATATTGTTTGATAAAATGATTTAATTTATAAAAGAATTTTAAGGCTTCGGTATCTGGATTGATCGCAGGGTTCGTTTCCGTTTTCACACGGGTTTGATTATACAAAACGCGTACAATCCACCCAAATGGTCCGGAATTCTCGTAAAAAGTTCGTTTTTATCAAATACATCCAAAAATACGATATTTGACCATTTTTGACATATTGACATACCAATCAGTCCGTTAAATACAAAACTGCCGGTTTCGTTAACAAATATATAATCTAAATCTTTAATTAACTATAACTAAGTGTTCACTTATATATAAATTATGGAAATTTTTGTAAAAATAAGTTAAAATATGGAGAATTTTATAAAAATATTTTCATAATTTTTATGATTAATTATCTATTTATAAAAATTCAATTAATGTGTTATAATTAAGTAATAAATAGCCCGTTTATACCAAACGACATCCAAAAAATCTGATAATTTTTCCAAGAGGTCAAAATACTATGACATAGATCCTGAAAAATCTCCAGAATCTAACTCTTTGGCCAAATGCCTTTTTGTGTGTTATTCGGCTATTAAAACTCGATTAAAACACAATTACACAAAAAATACTTAGACATCTCCAAATGTTCTAAAATTCTTCCAGTAATCTTATCATAACATTTCTGGGTTCCAAACCAAATTTCATAATTTATTATGAAGTTTGCCTATTTTTCCCGAATAAACGGCAATAAACATTAATAAATTCGCCAAATATTTTCCGTTTATCGAACAATTACCAAATTTGAACAGGGACTCATTTACATGATCCCTAATGTCCCTGAAAAGTTTCACAAGCTAACAACAAGAACGTCACAACCTAATACTAAACAGTCCCTAAACGAGTAATACGGTATTACCTTGTCGGTTTTCGTTGGTTTTTCGATATTTTAAACGACTCTCCGGGTCTTGGGTTGCAAAGTCAGTGTATCTACATATCATATAACATCAAACCAATCATAAATCATCCATTGAACAGCCTTGTTAACTAGGGTTTCGGTTTTGGTTTCAAACCGAACTTTTGAACCGTAAAAACGTTGTATTCATGTTCTAATCTGTGTTTTTGACCAAACAACTATATTTTCCTGATTTGTAAACATGTTTAACATCAAAACATGATTTTAGTTGTTTTTTATGGTTTTTTTATGGTTAAACATGATTATTACTAACCAAAGACTAATTATGTGTGTTAAACTTGTATAAAACATGAATTAAATTGATCAAAATCAAGATGTTACCTTATGTTTTTGAGTTGGTTAGAGTATTCTGGTTCTGGATCAGCTAGGAACGTTGGAAAATATCATGTTTAGCTTCTTTGAGAAGCCTTAGCCTTAGAAAGTCCATATATTAAAGAATGCTTTTATTTATTTTTTTGCCGTCATATTGAGGGGGGTCTCCATGGCCCTTCCTTTGGCCACTATTTGCATCTTATTGCATGCCAATGCGAATTCCCGAGTCCAATTTAGTTTGGGTTCGGTTTTTGATGCGAAAAATTAATTGGGGTGTGAGAAATAACGCGAAAACGAGCGTTTTTTAGCTTATTTTTGTAAAATAAGAAAAACGTACTGACTCGTAGTAAAAATCCAAAATATTTTCACGGATTGCTTAGAACATTTCATATAAGTGTTTTATAAATCTTTTTTGGCTTAACGGATGCTACAATGCTTGTTTTGATGTTAACGATTGCGTTTAAACTCATAGTGTAACAATAAACGAAACCTTTTTCGTTTAAATGGTTTTAAATGTACTGGAGCTTAAATATCAATATGTTAGCCACTGTAATATATATATAACTCGTATATAACCCCTCAATATATATACGGGTCATAATCTATATCAGTCGGTTACTCGTTTAAGCACTACGAATTAACCGATTTATCGTTTACTTGCTATGTAGTGAATATTGTATACCTCGTTTTGTCACGAATGTCACAAAATATTTATGAAAGTGATGATGATGATGATGAAAGTGGTGTGAGAGGTATTGATGAAGAAGGGTATGAAGGAGATGATTCGGATGGAGGTGAGCAAGAATATGATGCCCATGAAGTGGTTTCAAAGAAGAAAGTTATAAAGGTGGAAAGGGTGAATGAAGAAGAGATGGAGACCGATGCTGAAATAAATAATCAAACTACTGATAATGTAGTGACTTCAGAAGCAATAGTAACTGATGCTATTGCTACTGATGTTTTGACTGATGCTATTGCCACTGATGTGTTAACTAATGTGTTGGATGAGGGTGCAACAACTGAGGAACTGATTCTAACAGAACAAGAAACTAATGAAGAAAGTTCAAAGAAAGTTATGCATGGTAAAGAATTGGAAGATTTGATGGATGATATTGATAATTTCCCACCAGAATCAGAAGAGGAGAAAAGAAAGAATGAGAAGGGAAAAATGATAGTTGAATCTGAATATGAAGATAAGCCTGTCGATACACATGATGTGAATGTTGAGGATGAAGAAGAAGAGAATGCTCAGGCTGCCAAGAGGCATGCAAATATTGTGAAAGTAACATTGGAGTGGGAATTTATTGCTCAAACCATGGTTGAGGAAGAGCTGGCGGAGCAATAAACACTGATTGAACAAGCTAACATTTCCAAGACTCTTGATCAAGAAGAAAATGATGAGCAAGAGGTGATTGAAGTGTTCATCAAAATGAAACGAGCTGAGGAAGTTGACAACACCTTAGCATTGGTTATAAGCAAGTTTTCTCAACCTGAATCACCAACGACTACTAAAAAGGTTAGTGGTGAAACAGATAAACAAATGGTGGTAGATGAAGCTGGAGAATCAATTACTGTACATCTTAGCAATAAATAGATAGAATATGCATAGAAATTTGGAAAGAAATATACAAGGAAGAGGTGCAGATATGATGGCCATGATCATAGTGATGATGAAGTGGATAAGAAAAGGGCTAAGAAGGATGGTGATCCTGAGTATTTTTTTGAAAGCCCTAAGGAACATGAAAGCCCTGTGATGGCTGTTCCTATTCAGATTGGTATGCCTGATGTAACACCCCGCAACCGCAGCGGAAACGTAAACGGGATGCAACAGACACCTCTGATATCAACCACATTGTTTATAAAGAAAACTGAATACATTAATATACTTCAAATTACATTATCTTGTATTTCATTACCGTCTAGGTGATACACACATCATACAATACGATACACAATTCTATTTGTTATAATGTATCCTAACATCCTGCACGCAAATCTTACACACATCAAGCACTTAGCACGTAAGCAATCACTTCATCTTAATTGTACCTGAAAAAGCATGTGAGAAAACGGGTCGACTACGAATAGTTGGTGAGTTTCACAATTCGAGTAAACCATGATAAATCATTATCAAAATATAATATTATCGATGTAATTATGCTGAGCCCACAAGTGAAACCTCTGACTATCACACACAACCCCCGTGGCATATCCCCCGCCCACGGACCCGTGGCATATCCCCCGCCCACGGAACTGCCCCAAACCGCTATGTCTAACATTACATAGCAAAATATATATAACACCCAAAATAGACATGTGCAACTGGCTGGGAAACATCAGCAAATCCATGCCGGACTAGTTGGGTTTGTCAGACCAATAGTACTATCCACACTCTACCGGCTTTCAGTTAATCACTCGTGTTCCGGGGCCTTAGAATGTTAGCAACTCAGACAATTACCATCTTAGTACATTTCCGTACGATTCCCGTACAATAAAATATATATAAATCCACGCAAATCCATGCTTTCAGTATGTATTTAAACATTTCAGTAATAACATGCTTCCGCCCCGAGAAACTATTTAAAAACAATTCAGAAAAAGGGGCTCGTGAAACTCACCTTAGCACATGCAAGCAGGTAACAACAATCATTATCAATTAACATGTCCAATCTGTAATATGATCCCTACGATCGTTATTATACACTTATTGTTTATATAATCTTTTAACCGTATCAACCGGTACATCTGGGGACACTGTTAACCCTGTACTGTACCCGAAATACTTCTCCGGACTTAGATTGTGATATCGTTTAGAGTTCCATGGTCACAATTACTATTAGTCGTTTTTCTCGTTTTGCGTGCCTAGCATGGTTATCCGTTTTTATGTTTCAAAAATGAGTTTGGTCACACACGACCCGAGAGTAGTGGTTGACTGATAATTTAATTAAAGATGTGAAATTATAGCTCGGTTTACACGTCCCGATTGGCCGCGGGACTCGTTTCCGTCTTTGGCGTACAGGAAACTATTAAAATAGGTTAAAATTACTCAAATCATCCGAATTATGTTCGGATGATTTATTTTTACTTGTTTAACTCAATTATACGAAAATAGTTCATTTTTAGGGTTTTTATACACCAGTCAGCTCGCTCAAGCGAACTTCACCGGTTTACGCGTTTTAACTTTAAAAGTTTGATAATTAGCACAAATAATTATCCGTTTAATCTCGGATCTTGAAATTTTGCACAAATCAATTTTTAACAGTGGGGAATTTTATAAAAATATTTCCAGAATTAATTCTTATATTTAAAATTTATTTATCTATTTTTAAACACCATTTAAACACTAAATATGTCGTAAATACCAAACGATCTTAGAAAAATCCCAAATTTCTCCTGGATATCCCCTGCCATCCACATAGTCCCCTGTAATTTTTCCAGAACCAAAATCTTCTTTTACATGCCATTTTCACTAAAACCGAGCTAGAAAACCCTAGAACTCGTTTAACCGGAAAGCCTACTTAGACTTCTCCAACTGACCTCAAATTTTGTGTTTGACTTATACATGATATAAAAAGCTTATCTGAAATTTTCCAGAATTTTTCATGATATTTAACTATTTTCACCATTTTTAGCCAAAACCGAGCATTAAATTACCAAAAATTCACAGAACTCTTATTTTCATGTGTAGAACATCCCTGTAAAATTTCATGACCTAACTCTAAACCATCAACAATCTGTCCCAAAACACATACACCGAACATAAACCGAATATACCTTTCGTTTTCCGCCACTACAAGCTACAAACTCGTCACCCGCCTTATCTACCACTAAACACAGAGCCTACAAACAACATACCACAATACCAAGCAAGTTACACTCACGATCAAGCCTCTTACACTATAGTTTCGGTTATTGCTTTAAAAACAAAGATTTAACCGTAAAAATCCGTTTTTGGTCCGTTTAACTCCTTTCTTGGACCAAGATCCCTTGTATAACCCGTATACATCACTTGATCATGCAAGAATCGGTTTTCATCTTTGAAACCTCATTTTCATGCAAACAAACTCAAGAAACGAAGATGAACACGTGAATAACTCGATTATTACTTTGTTTTTCTTGCTAGAACTCTCGGTTTTTAGGTCATGAACTTGAGAGAAAATGAAGTTTGTTGATTGTTTGATGAGAAAAAAGAAATAAGGGAATGGGGTAACCCCCTTTGTGCCGATCGGATTGTATGAGGGGTGGGGTGGGACCCACCTCTCCATTCTAAGCCACATGTTTGGATTTCGGATATCCGGATAATGTTTTGGATAATCTGGTTCAGTTCGTTTTTATGTTAAATGTTTAACTTGGCTTAAAACGAGGCTAAAACGGTCGTTTTTCGGCTTAAAAATGAAATCTATATAAAACTTTTTAAGAACTTTAAAAACTTAAACCATGACATTTATTAACTTAAAACATCATATCATTAATTATCGCGCATCTTTTTCGGCTTGATCGATCATCTCTTGCTCGGTTTGGTATTAAAGGTTTCGTTTAATGTGCCGCCGTACCATTAAATCGAAATTCTTTTTCTGTGCCGTACTTTACTTATCCCGAAGCATTAATGCTTCGTAACATCACTAAATATTATAGATATCGTCTATAATTGAACCCTCGATTCGTTCGGGTTTCAATAATTATCGATCGATTAATCGCATATTCAATGCGGTGAATTATATATTCACGTACGATCAATACAGTGAACCATGTATTCTCGTATAATTACTATGGTAACTCATGTACCCGACATTAAATATGACGTAACTATTGTCTACCGGTTAGGGTATACCGGGTTTCGTCGGAATCGTTACACCTGATGCTGAACCTGACCTTCATGAACTGAGAATTGAAACACTTGAGGATTCAACCGAACAAGATGATGACACTTAAGTTGATGAAAGTGCTGAAGATGATACTGATAATGACAACAATGATGATGACAATGATGATGGTCAAGGTGATAAGGTTAAAAAAAGTTGATATTGTATCCCCTCAAATTGAACTAACTAATGAACATAGGGCAAATATACAACAAAGTCTGAATGAGGCAAGAATGAATAACCCTTTGATGATAAGTCTGATAAGACTTGGATATGGTTTTGAAAATTTGGCTTCTTTATCTGATAAGGAGTTGCAAAAATTGATTGATAAGGAGGACTATGAAATCAATAAGAGGGTGGAAAAGAAAAATAAAGATTCCATGAAGTATAGAGATTATTTGAGAAAGCAAGGTGTAAATGAAAAAATATTTGAGTAAATGAGTTTCCATGATTTAGAAAGACATTACAATTTGAACAAGGAAACAATGGAGAGAGAAGAGAAGAAGAGACTGGCCAGAGAGGTCAAGCAAACTGAAAAGTTTAATGAATTAATGAAGAGATATGGAGAAAAATGTAAGTATTTGATTGAAAAAGGGATGGCTCCAGAGATGGTTGATAGTCTGTCTAAAGAAAAAGTTGAACAATTTTTCAAGAAATTTTCTATGAGTACTGAAATTGAGATGCCCACCAGAAAACCAAGAATTGTTACATTAGCCAAGAAAAGAAAAGAAAATGGGAGAATGAACAATTGGTTTTGCTGGAGAGGCTAATGGAGGCTAGGGGAGACTTAGGTGCTATTTGTTTTTGAAGACAAAAATTGTCTGCAATCTGATTTCATCTGATTTAATGTCTGCAACTGAAGATGTGATCTGAAGGTCTGCAATCTAAAAATATAATATTGTTTGTTTTATAAACTGCTAAAATTTGCATAAGCTGAAAATTAGTTACTTATCATATATATTACAGTAGATAAAAGTCATTTAACGTTTGTAGACTGCTAAAATAATTGGTAGTGATGTACGAACTATGGAATTGGTGGTGTAGACGATTGTGGTAGGCGGTGAACGGTGGGTGGTGGTGATGGACGGTGGGTGATGGTGGGTGGTGGACGGTGATGGTGGCCGAAAATGGGTGGTGGTGGTGATGAACGGTGGAGTATGGTGGTGGTGGATGGTTGTGGCGGGTGGTGATGGTGGCGGGGGACGGTGGGTGGTGGTGGTGGCGACGGACGGCGGGTCGTGGTGGTGGATGGTGGTGGTAGTGGACGGTGGTTGTGGCCGGTGGGTGGTGGTGGTGGTGGGTGGTTGACGGTGGTGGTGACTGGTTGACGGTGGTGGTGGCGGACGATGGGTGGTGGTGGGGGGGTGGATGGTGGTGGTGGTGGCGGACGGTGGATGGTGGTGGTGGACATTGAGTGTTGGTATGATGTTAAGAAGTGTGATATTAGCTTATTTTTTAAGACCATAAAAGCAGTTTTCAGATCTTTTTGTTTTTAAAAAACAAACAGTCTTCAAGAGCTTATATCTGCACGCCCGCAGACATAGACTCCTTGCAGACCTTATAAGCAAAAACAAACACAACCTTAGTGAACTTGAAGGTATGAGCAGAACAGACAAACGGGCTCTATACATGTCTGAAATTGAAAAAGATGATCTGGAAAGAGCTGAAGCCTGAAAATCTCCTATCCCTGAACAAGTCAAACCAGAACTTGTAAAATACAGAGATCCATGGGAAGATGAGGAGAAGATCAAGACCCTGAAAGGAATAATGAAAGTAAGAATGAAAGAAAATGCTTTAATATGCTGGGAAAAGCACAATTGAAACAATTGTTTTATGAAGAAAATGCCGAATGGGAAAATTATTAACAGAGGAAAGGAACCCCAAAAGTTTTGTAGCTGGACCTGGTGGAGTAACGTTTGTACCAGCCGGTCAGCTTGGGGATGAAATTGTGATGAATATGATTGGAAGATTATTCAGAGACGGAGGTGAAAATCTTCTGGATCTGATGAATATGCTAGTGGAGATGGTGATCTCCATGGATAAGAAGAAATTTGAAATAGTGGGGGCCACTAAACCCATGAAGTCTATTCCATCAAGGCCCTCAGCTTTAAGAGGACAGAGTTATACAACTAGAATTGAGCCACAAAGAGCAGAACAACAAAGACAAGAGAGGCCACCAACTGATGTGGACCTACCTATAAAGTTTTTCGATGACTCTGTTTCTCATACACTGAAGGTGGCAATGAAGAGTAGAGAATTAAGAGAGATTATTTTTAAAGATTATTTTGCAGACTACAAGAAAGAGCAACTTGAAAAGATGGCAAAAATGGAGTTGTATGACTACCATGACAAAAACAAACTTGTAGGTAGGCGACAAAATGAGTTGTCCAAGTATCTCAGAAGTGAAGCAGGGATGGGATTCCCTTTGTTGGATAAGAGGAAGAAGTAGAGGAAAACAGAGTATCAAAAGACAAAGATGGCCAAGAGATTAGGTGACATAAAACATGTTGAATTCGGCTATCTTCAAAGAGCAAGGAACAAAAATCTTTTAGCCAACATGATGACCTGTATAAGAATGAGAAGAAGTATAACAAGGCCCAACCATGAAGTTCAACAGAATGCAAGAATCGCAAGAATTGACTATAATGAGGATGCTGGTTTCTACATTATCAGGTACTCAGATAGACTTTGATTGGGTATCATCAAAAATGTTGCATATCTGTCCTTCCTTCATGATGTGTATCTGAGAAATATAATGAACTGGACAATCCATGCCAATCATCCTCATTAGCAACAACTGTTTATATTTAAGGAAAGGGAAAGAGCAGTGAGAATAGAAAGTCGAAAAGAAGCCTACAGCTCAAGAAGATGAAGACTATGTTTTAGCTTAGGTTTTTTGCTTTGTAATGTCGACTGGACAGAATTCTCACTTTGTAATATTTTGACTTTGTTATGTAACTTTGATTTTGAAAATTTGATGTGTATTTTTGACAAAGTGTGTGTAACCTTAGGGTGTTTTGGTACAACTTAGGTGTTCCAATCTAGGAGGAGACTGTTGGGTCAAATATTTGAGATGATATGACTTAAGGGAGATTGGAATCTTCTCAACACTCCTAAAATATGGCTATGTATGGATATCGAGCGCACTTGGACCTACCAGCAAGGTTTTACTTGCCCTAGCAAGGTATTTTGCTCGCCGAGCAAAGTTATCTTCTTGAAGTCTTCGTAAGTGTCAATCCGAGCAAGTTTCACTTTGTCATGCAAAGGTGTTCTTCAAATCGAGCATGGTTTGCTTACCAGCAAACTCTTGACTAAACCAAGCTAATGAAGCCAAGTATTTTGGAAGATCTAGCAAGGTTTGATTAATGAACAGTAGTCCGAGCATGCTTGAGGAAAGTTGTTCAAGAAATATTCTAAGGACTTTCTCTAGCAAGGTTCAACTCTAAGCAGGCTACAGTGACTCTAGCACAAGTCAAACAGTGTTACGACCACACTTTAGTTTGCTTCATAAGTTATTCATTAACAAAGAGTTGAATGGATTCATGAAGAACAGGTTGCTAGTAGGACCATATCGAGCAAAGTTTGATATGGTCAAGAAGATTGAAGTCTGCTAGGTGAATATTTTCAAAGGAAAATACTCTAAGTAAAGCCTACCCAGAGAACTGTTTACCAGCACACTTTAAGGTTACCAGGTCTGCTTGAAAAAACAAAAGACACAAAGTCTACCTGAAGACCTGTTTTACACTTAGAATATTTGGTAATATGTTTTCTGAATATGTATTAATGATTAGGGTTTCTAGAAGGAATTACAACTGTCACGAGGCAGGCCTATAAATAGAATGATCTAGGGCACGCCTCCTAGGGACGAACAACAATAGACAGACCTGAATATTGATTGACCACGATTTGATGGATGATATATTCGTACGGATATTCTGCCTAGAATCAAATCATTCCTTTCTTAGAACCCTAATGATTTTTGTTTTGTAATCAACCTTTATATTAATGGAAATCTTTTGAGTTTAACAATGTGTGTGTCCTTATTGTGTCCTTGATAGCAACAACTTAGTGTGTTATTGATTCCGCCTTTAATACACAATTATTCTTTTCCAATTTAGTCCCGTCGTTAACCTTCTTGTCAACACTTTATAGTGTGGGTTGCGACATACTTTATTAAGAGATCAAACGGGACCGACAACAGGAGTGTTTTCTATTCACGTGTTCATGGAGAAGATCGACATCCTACTTGTGGAATCGCCGACTGAGGCAGCAGTGGAGTTTGTTCCAACCCACGAGATCTTACGAAGATCAGACAACATCGACAACGAGTACGCGATCTTGAAGGGATTAATTGTCTCCAAAAAGAGTCCGTGATCTTGAATTACAACAGGAGATGCGTAAGTCGGAAATCGAGTTGAGCACCGTTGTCTAGGAAGAAGGTGACGACGGAGAGGAGCATCCATTTTACTATCACACACCTCAGTTCGATGAGCCGATCTATCAAGAGTGTTATGGGAAGATGGTCCAAAATTTGATGAAGACGAAGTGATTTTGCTGAAAATGAATGTTTATTTGTGAAACATGTTCTTAACGGGTCACCCATGGAAACTGAGTCTATCACCACCATAAGCGACGAAGGTGACCATGTAGCTACTGATGATAGAGTTGCCAATGGAGGTGAGGATGGCATGTACTCCATAGTAAAGGTAATTGTTGGTGATGCTGAATTATAACCCATAAATGTGCTAGTTAAAGATGGCGATGAATTGGTTTCTAATGTTTGTAATGTTGAAGGTATTGAGGGTGGTTGTTATTCGGTGGCTACCGGAGGTATAATCGCTGTCTATAGAAATCACAATGGTTGTTTGGAAGTTCCTTTGTTTAAGGCGAATTCAGCGTTACACAAATTTATCAACCAAAGGGATTTAGCAATTCATATGGACAAGGAAGTTAAGATCTCACTAGAAAAAAGGAATATTATTTTTTCCAATATGGTTGATTTCTTGAATATTCAAGAAGGAAAAAACGTGGGAAAGGGTTTTCGTCCTAATACTAGTTTTAGTTTTGATATGGTTAATTATCAAATTGGAGATCGTGGATTGAAAGATCTGCCACATGCTATTACCTACGTGGAACAACAAAGTGGCGATGGGCTTATTAGTTTGAATGGTCTAGATAATATTGGGTTTAAGTTATCACAACGCTCGGAATTGATATTCATCAGGTTTAGCCATGTTAATATGGAAACAGGTAGACCTCTTAACAAAATTCAATAATTGGATCCAGGTGGTACAAGTCTAGAACTGAGCAAAACGACACATGAAGCTGGATTGTTTGGGTTGATTATGGTGATACTAATATATAGAAGTCGGATTGATGTTCCATTTGATCCCAAAGGCAAAACTCGATGATGAGTTTTTTCGAAGAGAGGGAGTATGATGCAGTCATATCTTTTATTTATTTAAATTTTGAATTTCCTAGATTATTTAGTTCCAAGTTTTATAATTTATGGTTTCTATATATTAGAATGTAAGGTTCTTTGTTAAGGGAGTCTTTGATTGAGTTTTAATATAGGAGAACATTGTTCTTGGAACCAATGGTTCAGTTTATTTCGTTCTTTGATTAACTAAAGTGTCATGAGCCACTTGAATGCTTCCGTTCCGGCATCAGTTGGTATCAGAGCTTTTGGTTCTCAAATGGCTCGATGTGGGGGTGAATACTTTCTTGATCGTAGATTCGCCGACAGAGGCAATGGCATGAGTCTTTTCTATTACGTACTCATGGAGAAGAAAGACATCCTACTTACAGAATCGCCGACCGAGGCAGCACTAGAGTTTGTTCCGACCCACGAAATCTTACGAAGATTAAACGACACCAACAACGAGTACGCGATCTTGAAGAGATTGAACGACTCCAAAAACGAGTCCGTGATCTCGAGTTACAACAGGAGATACGTAAGGCGGAAATCGAGCTGAGCTTCGTTTTCTGGGCAGAAGGTGACGACAGAGAGGAGCAACCATTTTACTATCACCCACCTCGGTTCGATGAGCTGATCTATCAAGAGTATGTATTGGAAGATGGTCCAAAATTTGATGAAGACGAAAGTGATTTCGATGAAGATGAATGTTTATTTGTGAAACATGTTCTTAACGGGTCACCCATGGAAACTGAATATAGCACCACCATAAGCGACTAAGGTGACGATGTAGCTAATGATGATGGAGTTGCCAATGGAGGTGAGGATGGCATGCACTCCATAGTAAACTTAACTGTTGGTAATGATGAATTAGAAACCATAAATATGCTTGTTAAAGATGGTGATGAATTGGTTTCTAATGCCCGTAATGTTGAAGGTATTGAAGGTGGTGGTATTCGGTGGCTACCGGATGTATAATCGCTGTCTATTGAAATCACAATGGTTGTTTGGAAGTTCCTTTGTTTAAGGCGAATTCGGCATTACACAAATTTATCAACCAAAAAGATTTAGCAATTCATATGGAAAAGGAAGTTAAGATCTCACTAGAAAAAAGGAATATTATTTTTTCAAATATGGTTGATTTCTTGAATATTCGTGAAGGAAAAAACGTGGGAAATGGTTTTTTTCTAAAACTAGTTTTAGTTTTGATATGGCTAATAATCAAATTGGATATTGTGGATTGAAAGATCTGCCGCATGCTATTACCTACATGGAACAACAAAGTGGTGATGGGCTTATTAGTTTGAATGGTCTAGAAAATATTGGGTTTAGGTTATCACAACGCAGGGAAGTGATATTCATCAGGTTTAGCCATGTTAATGTAGAAACAGGTAGACCTCTTAACAAAATTCAACAAATTGATCCAGGTGGTACAAGTCAAGAACTGAGCAAAACGACACATAAAGCTGGATTGTTTGGGTTGATTATGGTGATACTAATATATAGAATTCGGATTGATGTTCCATTTGATCCCAGAGGCAAAACTCGACGATGAGTTTTTTTGAAGAGAGGGAATATGATGCAGTCATATCTTTTATTTATTTAAATTTTGAATTTCCTAGTTTTTCTTATTTAGTTTCCAAATTTTATAATTTATGGTTTCTATATATTAGAATGTAGGGTTCTTTGTTTAGGGAGTTTTTGATTGAGTTTTAATATATAAAAGAACATTGATCTTGGAACCAATGGTTTAGTTTATCGGTCTTTGATTAACTAAAGTGTTATAAGCCACTTGAATGCTTCCGTTCCGGCATCAGTTGGTATCATAGCTTTTGGTTCTGAAATGGCTTGACGTGGTGGTGAATACTTTCTTGATCGTAGAGTCGCCGACAGACGCAACGACAATAGTGTTTTCTATTCACGTGCTCATGGAGAATACCGACATCCTACTTGCAGAATCGCTAACCGAGGAAGCAGTGGATTTTTTTCCGACTCACGAGATCTTGTGAAGATCAAATGACACCGACAACGAGTACGCAATCATGAAGAGATTGAACGGCTCCAAAAATGAGTCGTTGATCTCGAGTTACAACAGGAGACTTGTAAGGTGGAAATCGAGTTGAGCACCGTTGTCTGGGAAGAAGGTGAGGACCGAGAGGAGCATCCGTTTTACTATCACCCACCTCGGTTCGACGAGCCGGTCTATCAAGAGTGTGTATCGGAAGATGGTCCAAAATTTGATGAAGACGGAAGTGATTTCGATGAAGATGAATGTTTATTTGTGAAACATGTTCTTAAAGGGTCACCCATGGAAACTGTGTAGAGCACCACCATAAGCGACTAAGGTGACCATGTAGCTACTGATGATTGAGTTGCCAACGCAGGTGAGGATGGCATGCACTTCATAGTAAACGTAACTGTTGGTGATGATGAATTAGATGTAACACCCCGGCTAAAGCGGAATACGCCCGAGTGTGACGTACAAATTGCTCAAAACACATGTGTCACTATTAAGTGACAATATTATCATTAATTAATTTAAACGTCAAGTACACAAGTTTGTAACAAGAACTACAAAGAAATACAAGAACAATTAACAACTTGTCCATTTATTAATATAACCTAAGTTCTAGTATCATCTCCGTTTCATCCTCTAATAATTGTACCTGTAACATATATATAAAATAAAGTCAACTAAATGAATTGTTGGTGAGTTCACACAGTTTAAATACTATATAAAAACCATACAATTCCATAAAAACTTGCGAAAAGCACGTAAAGGTCCTTAGTGTAAAAAATAAATGAAGGTCTTTTTCAGTTGGGCTTGTGCACCAACGAACTCAGATCGGAGTCCCTTTTCCACTAGAAACAATGGTCCTGAGTGTGAAGGGGGGCGTGTGATCATATTTATCGAAGAAATCCATGCACGTAATATTGTAGCAAGTAATAAGTAAACACACAAGTTCATGTAACGAATTGTAGTTTGTAAATAATAAATAAAGGAAATTGAATGTTTGATAAGATATATATGCTACCCCCAAAATAATTAAAAAGGGTAAAAAGGGGGTGTGAGAAAGTCACCTTTGGTATTGGAGACAACTTGAAATAATAACCGAAAGCGAGTTAACAAACGAATCAATTGAATCTCAAGAAACTATAAATAATAACGAAGATACAAAATCAAAGACCATCTATTGGAATTATAAAGTTAAATAACTTATGGCAAAAGAGGACTTGGGGGATTTCTTAATTTAAAATGAGTTTAACAAAAATGAATTAAAGTTTATATAAATCATTTGATATTTATTAGTTGAAGAATGATTTGTAGATGAATAATTATAACTTATTAATATAAGATTAAATAACAATATTAATAACAATTTATGATTAAACGCTTTATTTTTATTCTAATAACATAATTAATTAATTTACTAATTAATTAACTTAAATGTTTTGCATGAATTATTTTAAAGAAATTATAGATATTAGTTTATGTTGAAATAAAATAAACAATAACTAATTATCTAGAGAAATCAAGTATATTAGTTCTATTATAAGAAATCTTTAATTAAAACCATTTTGTATGTATCATCTTATTTAAAATTAAAAGGTTTATAAGTTTATGAATATTAACGGATAATAACATATAGATGATATTTATTTTTGTTCTTGCAAAAAAACTAGGTTTGATCCAAGATTTAGAAAAATCATAGTGTTTATCTTGGATATCCATGATCATAACGATTCTTAAAACCAAAATATAAGATTTTTATGATAAAAGTAACATTCTCACGAAGAACAACTTTTGAACAAGTATGAACATTCAAGATAAATATCAAAACAAAAGCTATAAAATGCATGAAATGTAAAACTTACTTGTTAGTGCTCTTAAGCTTAAGAAAATAATGCATTGAGGTGTGAAAATAAAGGAGAATTTGTCTTCCTTTTATAGTGAAAATATAGAGTTATTATGTCTTATGGAATTAAAGAAATTAATTCATGTTTAATATAATTAAAACATATATTAAAAATAGTTTAATGGGGCTTTCAAAAGGTTTAACTATTTTAATAAACTTTGTTTAATTAAAACATTCATTAGTTTTTTTTATTAGTTAAGTAACATAATATGAAAAGATGATGATAATGATAATAATAATAATAAAAAAAGTATTAGTAGTAGTTAAATAATAATTCTAGTAAATTAAAAGAGACATGTACATAAATATTTGATCTTGATTATGAATGTTTTAAATGAGTATGTAATACTTAAAGGGTGGTCAAAAGTATAATTGCATAGAAATATCACATTAAATACATTAACTAAAATTGAGATTAATTAATAATATTATAAAAATATATAAATTTAAATGGAAACAAACTGAAAATTTATAACGGGTCGGGTTTTTGGTTTTAAAATTTAACGAATGTTTCATTAGAACCCATAAATGTGCTTGTTAAACATGGTGATGAATTGGTTTCTAATGTTCGTAATCCTGAAGGTATTGAACGTGTTGGTTATTCGGTGGATACCGGAGGTATAATCGCTGTCTATAAAAATCACAATGGTTGTTTGGAAGTTCCTTTGTTTAAGGCGAATTCGGTGTTACAAAAATTTATCAACCAAAAAGATTTAGCAATTCATATGGCAAAGAAAGTTAAGATCTCACTAGAAAAAAGGAATATTATTTTTTCAAATATGGTTGATTTATTGAATATTCAAGAAGGAAAAAACGTGGGAAAGGGTTTTCGTCCTAATACTAGTTTTAGTTTTGATATGGTTAATAGTCAAATAGGAGATTGTGGATTGAAAGGTCTGTCATATGCTATTACCTATGTGGAACAACAAAGTGGTGATGGGCTTATTAGTTTGAATAGTCCAGATAATATTGGGTTTAGGTTATCACAACATGGGGATGTGATATTCATCAGGTTTAGCCATGTTAATGTGGAAACAGGTAGACCTCTTAACAAAATTCAACAAATTGATCCGGGTGGTACAAGTCAAGATCTGAGCAAAACGACACATGAAGCTGGATTGTTTGGGTTGATTATGGTGATACTAATATATAGAAGTCGGATTGATGTTCCATTTGATCCCAGAGGCAAAACTCGATAATGTGTTTTTTTGAAAAGAGGGAGGATGATGCAGTCATATCTTTTATTTATATAAATTTTGAATTTCCTAGTTTATCTTATTTAGTTTCCAAATTTTATAATTTATGGTTTATATATATTAGAATGTAGGGTTTTTTGTTTAGGGAGTTTTTGATTGAGTTTTAATATAAAAGAACATTGTTCTTGGAACCAATGGTTCAGTTTATCGGTCTTTGATTAACTAAAGTGTCATAAGCCAATTGAATGCTTCCGTTCCGGCATTAGTTGGTATCAGAGCTCTTGGTTCTCAAATGGCTCTACATGGGGGTGAATACTTTCTTGATCGTAGAGTCGCCGACAAAAGCAACGACAATACTTTTTTCTATTCACGTGCTCATGGAGAAGACCGACATCCTACTTGCAGAATCGCCGACCGACGCAATAGTGGAGTTTGTTCCGACTCACGAGATCTTATGAAGATCAAACGACACCGACAACGAGTACGTGATTTTGAAGAGATTGAACGGCTCCAAAAACGAGTCCGTGATCTCGAGTTACAACAGGAGACGCGTAAGGAAGAAATAGAGTTGAGCAACGTTGTCTGGGAACAAGGTGACGACAGAGAGTAGCATCCATTTTACTATCATCCACCTCGGTTCGACGAGACGGTCTATCAAGAGTGTGTATCGGAAGATGGTCCAAAATTTGATGAAGACGGAAGTGATTTCGATGAAGATGAATTTTATTTGTGAAACATGTTCTTAACGGGTCACCCATAGAAATTGAGTAGAGCACCACCATAAACGATGAAGGTGACCATGTAGCTACTGATGATTGAGTCGCCAATGGAAGTGAGTATGGCATGCACTCCATAGTAAACCTAACTATTGGTGATGATGAATTAGAACCTATAAATGTTATTGTTAAAGATGGTGATGAATTGGTTTCTAATGCCCGTAATGTTGAAGGTATTGAAGGTGGTGGTATTCGGTGGCTACCGGATGTATAATCGCTGTGTATAGAAATCGCAATGGTTGTTTGGAAGTTCCTTTGTTTAAGTCGAATTCGGGGTTACACAAATTTATCAACCAAAGAGATTTAGCAATTCATATGGACAAGGAAGTTAAGATCTCACTAGAAAAAAGGAATATTATTTTTTCAAATATGGTTGATTTCTTGAATATTCGAGAAGGAAAAAACGTGGGAAAGGGTTTTTTTCTAAAACTAGTTTTAGTTTTGATATGGCTAATAATCAAATTGGAGATTGTGGATTGAAAGATCTGCCGCATGCTATTACCTACATGGACAACAAAGTGGTGATGGGCTTATTAGTTTGAATGGTCTAGATAATATTGGGTTTAGGTTATCACAACGTAGGGAAGTGATATTCATCAGGTTTAGCCATGTTAATGTAGAAACAGGTAGACCTCTTAACAAAATTCAACAAATTGATCCAGGTGGTACAAGTCAAGAACTGAGCAAAACGACACATGAAGCTGGATTGTTTGGGTTGATTATGGTGATACTAATATATAGAAGTCGGATTGATTTTCCATTTGATCCCAAAGGCAAAACTCGAGGATGAGATTTTTTGAAAAGAGGGAGTATGACGCAACCATATCTTTTATTTATTTAAATTTGAATTTCCTAGTTTACCTTATTTAGTTTCCAAGTTTTAAAATTTATGGTTTCTATATATTATATTGTAGGGTTCTTTGTTAAGGGAGTTTTTGATTGAGTTTTAATATAAAAGAACACTGTTCTTGGAACCTTTGGTTTGTTTTATTGTCATTGAATAATCATGAGTCTCTCGAGCCAATGATCGCTTCCGAAACTGCATCTTAATCAATGATATAAGTGTACTATCTTGGTTAAAACTTCTTTTCACTTGATTTAACGACTAATTAGTAAACATGTGATATAAACTTACTTTGGTCATTTAGTGAGAATAACACCTTATTTCTAAGTCATGTTATTCCTTGATAATTAAAGGAAGAGATATGCATAACTTCATGATCTTAACCAAAATATCATTTTATGTAAGCAAGTCATTTATATTAAGTATTTATAAGATTATTACTTTAAAGATGAGAAAATCCCTAAAATTACTAACTGAGTTGCCCTTGATATTTTAGTAAAAATAACTGTTGTATTATACTTAACATACCAATTATGATTAATTAAGTCATAAAGGATTGTACTTGAATTAACAAGTATTAACCCACACAACTATTGAACAATTATAGAACTCATGTAATAACCATCCAATAATTATTTTAAATAGATTATGTTGCACACCCACTTGACGAGTATTCAACCAATTTTAGTGGATTAACGTTAACAATCCATTTTCACAACATTGTCAACATTCTCATTTTAAAGATGATCAATTACTACCAATTCTTCATTTGGTCCATGTTTGTATTTGGATTTATGTTTTCATAAACCAAGCCGTTACAATAATGTCAATTCCTGGCTTATCATCAAGCTCGGTACTTGGCGTTTCTTTTAGGATTTACATTTTATCAACCAAGGCCTCACAAGAATGGAAATTCCCAGGCTTGTCGTCAAGCTCGGCTCTTGGTATCTATTTTAAGGTTCATATTTTGTTAAACAAGGCCTCAAAAGAGTGGTAGTTCCCCGACTTATTGTCAAGATAGGCACTTGGTATATATTTTAAGAGTGTTTTAACATTCCTCATCAAGTGATAATTACAACATAACCTTTACTTTTAATAAACCAATCACATTTTTAACCAATATCATTAAACATCGTTAAGATTCATTATAAACCAAGATGATACTATAAACGTTTTGCCACTATTAAGCATAATGTTATACATCTAAGTAATAGATACAAACATAATCAAATTTATTCAATCTAAGCAATTTGGATGACTAATATTTGATGCTAATGACTTCTTCCAAGAGCTTAATCTTCTTGATTTTCAAAGGTTTGATGGATGGGATAATTCCCTTATTACTGGTGATGAAAGTAAGTGTGTGAAGTGTATTAAGTGATCCTTTAAGTCACTTCAAGTCTCCTAGTGTGGATTGAATGTGGTGGATGAGCATTCAATTTATAGGCTGAGCTGGGCTCTCAACACGGCCGTGTTTATCCTTTTGTCTGATTGTGTTAAATGCTCATTGTCCAAAATTATAGCAAGAGAGAGAACACGACCCATGTTGAGAGCCAACATGGTCGTGGTGAGCCTATAAGGTTCTGTTTTGTCTTTTCCTCTTGTACTATCAACATGGGGGCGTGTTGATGTCAACATGGCCCGTGTTGAGCTTCAGAATCTATTATTTTGTCTTTTCATGTTGTACTTTCAACATGTGGGTGTGTTGTTGTCAACATGGGCTATCTTTAGATTTATGATTTTGTTTCCTCGTATGCTTGTAACATGGATATGCCTTGCTTCACAATGGGGTGTGTTGAGTTGGTTTTATCAGTTTTTTTTCTTCATTTTTCTTCGTATATCAGCTTTTTTAGGGCTATATTTACCTAGAAATCGAAATTATAAACATTAATGGTTATTTATTCTAATATTATTGCTGATATTACAATATTTTGGAGATATTTTTGTGCTGAAAAGATGTATAAAGTTGTATACATCAAATCATCTCACACTTGAACCTTGATTGTCCTCATGCATGCTTTGAACAAATTCTTCAAATGACACACTGAACCTTGGCTAACTATCCCGAGAAATTTAGAAAGTCCCGGTAATCGATAAGAGCAAAACATGTTAGTATATGTAGTGATATTTAAAACTATGGTTTGCTTTTATTAACTTCATCTTATGCAAAACGTCACGCGCTCGTAATATTCACACGCACTCGACTTTATATTTGTACATACGTGTAATGTTGTATGTATAGGCACTCCTTAGCCAAGATACTACTTACAAAAAATACGCTTATTGAGAGCTCAATTCTCCACCCATTTTGTCAAATGCTTCATACGTTAAAAGACAATATATTTCGAAAGGTTTTTGGTGTGGGTGTAACACTCCAAATATTATAATATTAAATAAAGAAGTTATGTTAAGTTGTCGTGTGTTAGTTAATATTAACGAGCATATAATAAGGAAAAGATTATGGACTTGGATTGATTAAGATGGGTTAAGGGGTAATGGGCCTTAGGTCCATGGGCTTTAAAGAATATAAATAACCCTTTAAACCATCCAAAAACCCTAATCCTCATTCCATCTTCCATATTTGCCTACACATTCAAAAACACACACACCTACACCATATATATATATATATATATACACGACCGAGAGAGAGGGGTAAGATCGGAGTCAAACAAACGTCGATTCTTGATAGATCCTCGTTATACACAAGATAAATACAAGATCTAAAGTCCATATCTAAGCCCAACAAACACGAAAAGGTATGTTTTGATCTTAAAGTTTACGTGTTTATAAACGTTTAGCCTTGAAACTTGAGTCTAGAATAGATCTGGTATAAACGAAACATAAAGTTGTAAACTTGATAATAAACATGAGTGTAATGAACCCAAAAATGGAAACGGCTTGATTAAATGAACCCTTGAGCCTAGTTGGAACGTTTTAGCTTAAAAGATCAAACTTTACGATTTGTTCGGGTCAAGCTTAAGCCGCAATCGGACTAGATAACGGTTGAGGCTAAGGCCGAACCATATTAAGCGAACAAAGGTCGCAAAACGCGTGTTTTGGATTGATGAAACGAACTCCGACAGCAACAAACTCGCTGTATAACTTCGCTGGTTATAAGTTCGCTGCTGTACAAACTTCGCTGGTAATATAAGTTCGCTGCTGTATAAACTTCGCTGGTTATACAAGTTCGCTTGCTGTATAACTTCGCCAGATTATAAGTTCGCATGGTATATGTTCGCTTAACATATAACATCGCTACCGATAACTTCGCTCAAGTTAACTTCGCTATATAAGATCGCTGAATATTAAGTTCGCTTAACTTAGGTTCGCTTAAGCTAAGTTCGCCTAACACGTATGTTCGCTTACATTTAAGGTAACAGCTCGACCCCAGCCAGGGGCTCTGCCCCTTGGACCCTGCTAGGGGCTGCCGCCCAAGAACCCTGCTGCCAAGGGCGCTGCCCCCGGACCCCCGTTCTTTGTGGGTTATAATTGAACTAGAAACACAATATAGATAGCGATAGTGGATTGATACATGTAATTGTTATACAGTTAGCCGTGCACAACTCAAGAAAGGAATAACGATTAACGGTGAATGTAACCGTGTTCAGGTGAGTTTCTAGCCCCTTTCCTTGTTATGTTTTCGGGGCTATGTTCATACTCGATGTGATAGTTAATACACTTACCTTAAATGGTAAGTGTATGCCATGTATGATTTATATGCTATTTATGTATGTATATTTTGGATGTGAATGAAAGCTTGTCGGCACGCGAACGATCGTCAGATATTGCACGTATTGACAAGGGAGGTATGTATATGATAGCTGAATGTGCATGTTAGATATATGTATAACATATGAGTATATAAAAGAAAGTATACGTATGGTACGAAGATGAAGAAGTAAAGGGACCAGACCCTAATAATATCTGTGATGGTAGGGACCAGACCCTAATAATATCTATGATGGTAGGGACCAGACCCTTTACAATATATGTGATGTTAGGGACCAGACCCTTATAATATCTGCGAGGTTATAGGGCGGGAGGCTCTTTAAATAGGATGGATAGTTATGTATGAAAGGTAAGTATGAATAATGTACACCCCTTTGGGCGTGTGTGCAAGAATGTGAACCGAGTGTATGTTGTATGATTAACTAGAACTCACTCAGTGTAGCTGACTTTTAGTATGCAGCCAAGTGAGTAGGATGAGGCAGCTCGCTTGAGGGGAACACATGGCATGGAATTGAAGATACTGGCATCTTAAGGAAGTGTTATGTTATTTTAAAGACAATGTTTAACTACTTTGAATGTTTATTATGATGAGATTTGAAGGCTATGTAATATATTCTGTTTGAAGTTTTAATATTCCTCGAATGTTTTAATTAACTCTTATATTTAGAGCTGCGTTTATGAGTAAATATAATGTCCAAATGTGAGGCACCGGTAACGGGGCCTTACAAGTTAGTATCAGAGCAAAGTTAGAGAGATTTAAGCATCCTACATGCTTAGACTCGAACAGAGAATGGGATTTAAGTAAGAAAAGAAAGAAGATGCCAGTTCAAGATAGCCATGTGTCACCCAAGCAAGCTCAGTAAAGGTAAAGTGTATGGTTAAGTATGTATGTTAATGTTAACTTAATTGCTAAATAAAGGATACGCGAATGTTAGGGATAGGATTAATTGATTGCACGATTGACTAAATGTTTAGAGTAGCAAATAGACTTATAAAAGAAAGTGTATTGGACACGGAAAGTAACGTGATCAGCTAATCACAGCTGGCCACTATTATTACCGGTTAGCCTTGCTATCCTTGTACTAAATAGTTCCTTGAGTGATGACGTTTGTGTTTTCCTTTCCAGAATACGATGGCTGGATCTAGGGCAGTTTTTGGAGAAGGAGGCCGCACTGGACGTCGTGTCAGGCCTCGTGGTGTCCAACGATCTTTGGTAGAAACAACTTCCAACACCGGAGCTGAAGGAAGCACAACTGGAGGAAACCTTAACAACAATGAAGGGGTTCAACTCGATCCCTTAATCCAAGCAGCTATTGTACAAGCTGTAGCCACGGCTGTGAAAAACATGAATCCGGAAGGGTCTGCTGGAGGCCGTGAAAGAACAGCTGAAGGGAATATGATGAAGGAGAGAGGGAGGCTTCGAGCGGGGTAAGGTCTGTGAAAGTTGATGATAGGAAGAGGGGCAGAGGTGGTTGCAACTATAAGTCCTTTAAGGGTTGTGACCCGCCGAAGCTGACTGGTTTGGGAGACGCAATCGCTATCCTTCAATGGATAACCTCCATGGATAAAATTATCCGCATTAGCGAGTGTCGTCCCGAACAAGCTGTCGGTTATGCCACCCAATCGTTTGAAGATGAGGCGATGTATAGGTGGGAATCGATAGAGCAAAGAAGCAGTCGAGAGGAAATCAAGGCTATGAGGTGGGAGGATCTGAAAGAACTGGTTATGAAGAAATTCTGTGCTGACGCTGAGGTTGAGAGGGCAGAGATGAAGTTCCTGAACTTGAAAGCTGGGACGATGACACATCGTGAGTACACCACCGAGTTCAACCGAATGTCTAGGTTGGTGCCCGATATGGTCAAAACTGAGGCTAAGAGAATCAAGTGTTATGTGAGGGGATTGCCATAGAAAGTCCGCATGCTAGTTAGGGCAAATAAACCTGCTACTTTTGACTCTGCTGTTGAACTCGCAGAGATGGTTTATGAGGATCTGGCTGCGGATGATGTTGTTGTGGGGGAGGAGAAGAAGGACAAGAAGTGGGTCGCTCCTGTTAAACGACCTGGTACTCAGTTGTGGAACTCCAAGGATAAGAAGCAGAAAGTGTGGGAGAAGAGATCGTGTAAGACCTACGGAAAGATGCATGGTGGTGAGTGTAAGTTGAGTAGGAGTTCTGATGTTTGTAACAAATGTGGAAAAACTCATGGTGGAGAATGCAAGATGGGGTCTAATTCATGTTATAAGTGTGGGAAGGTAGGGCATTACGCCAATGAGTGCAGTGCAAAGCCAGCATGTTACAAATGTGGCAAGACAAGCCATATGGCGAGAGAGTGCACCGATGGTGAGGCTGGAGGTAGTGGGAAGAAGGATGCTGAACCAACAAGTCCAAATACCAGAGCCTACATGCTGACTAAAGAACAAGCCAAGAAGATTCCTGATGTCGTCACAGGTACGTTTCTAGTGAACGGTGTTTCTGCTTATGTATTATTTGATTCGGGTGCGAACAAAAGTTTCGTAGCCACGCCATTTAGTAAATTAGCTAAAATGAAATGTTGCCGAATTTCTGAAACTTTTATAGTAGAAACTGCTAGTGATACCTCGGTTAAAATAATGAGACTGGTTAAGGACTGTAAGACAGAGTTAGAGGGAGTTCCCAGTTACGTTGTATGTTATGACCTTAGGAGGGTTTGTTGTGGTTTTGGGGATGGATTGGTTGTCTGAGTATGAAGCTCAGATAGTGTGTAAGAGTAGGATAATAAGGTTAAAGTCCTTGGATGGTAGTGCGGTGACGGTTTATGGTGATAAGGAAAGTTATGGGCTTAATGTCATTTCAATGATAAAAGACGAAGGATTGTTAAGGCGAGGGTGCGATGCCTACCTGGCGTATGTTGTCAACGCTACGGCCGTGTTCAAGTGAGTTTCTAGCCCCTTTCCTTGTTATGTTTTCGGGGCTGTGTGCATACTTGATGTGATAGTTAATACACTTACCTTAAATGGTAAGTGTATGCCATGTATGATTTATATGCTATTTATGTATGTATATTTGGATGTGAATGAAAGTTTGTCAGCACGTGAACGATCTTCGGATATTGCACGTATTGACAAGGGAGGTATGTATATGATAGCTGAATGTGCATGTTAGATATATGTATAACATATGAGTATGTATGAATGATAAAAGAAAGTATATGTATGGTACGAAGATGAAGAAGTAAAGGGACCAGACCCTAATAATATCTGTGATGGTAGGGACCAGACCCTAATAATATCTGTGATGGTAGGGACCAGGCCCTTTACAATATCTGTGATGTTAGGGACCAGACCCTTATAATATCTATGAGGTTATAGGGCGGGAGGATCTTTAAATATGATGAATAGTTATGTATGAAAGGTAAGTATGAATAATGTACACCCCTTCGGACGTGTGTGCAAGAATGTGAACCGAGTGTATGTTGTATGATTAACTAGAACTCACTCAGCGTAGCTGACTTTTAGTATGCACACAGGTGAGTAGGATGAGGCAAATCGCTTGAGGGGAATACATGGCATGGAATTGAAGATACTGGCATTTCAAAGAAGTGTTATGTTATTTTAAAGACAATGTTTTATGTTTAAACTACTTTGAATGTTTATTATGATGATATTTGAAGGCTATGTAATATATTCTGGTTGAAGTTTTAGTATTCCGCGAATGTTTTAATTAACTCTTATATTTAGAGCTGCGTTTATGAGTAAATCTAACGTCCAAATGTGAGGCACCGGTAATGGGGCCTTACAGGTGATAGGTTTTGTCGGGTTTCTCGGCAAGGGTGTTTTCAGAGACGTACGAATAATCAAGTTTCTTTTTCAAAGTCACCTTTTTCTTGCTTTTTCTTTATTCTTCGTCTAAAGTGTGGTGAATCAGCAGATTTGTTTTTTTTCTTTCAATCCTAATGACTATTTTAAGGTCAGATCGTCAAGACTGGGTTTATCCAAGATGTGGATCAGTTCTTCCAAAATCCAATTCTAAACATAACTTCCAACTCTAATGGATCATTTGTATTTGGTTTCGTTTGACTTACTATACATCTTTCTTCGTAAGACCAATTTCCGCAGCCCAAACATCGTTAGTATCTTTTTGCTCTTCTTTTCATTGCGCTTTTGGAGATCCCACTAAATGGTGGCCTTTGTTCCTCTTGGCGCCACGTTTTCCTCACATCATTGCTGAAGCAAATGAATCTTGTCACACCCTGAAAATAGTAACATAAACAGCAGAAGACTTTGACCAAGTCATTCGGGTGGTGATAGATGTTGTTTCAGCCAATCACATTTATGTATACATTTCTAATGAAAGTTAAACTTTATTTAACCATCAGAGTTCATTACACTTGTCATATTAAATGATTTTTATTCAAATTACAAGTCCAACATAAAGTCAACATTTTTCATTCAAACACACGTCACTATTTCACCACACTCTTTACGAAGCTTCAATAATTCATTTATTTACCTGAAAAGCATATTAAAACGTACGTTAACACGAATGTTGTTGAGTTCTCTTTATTCCAAAATAGATCCTACATATATATATATCATATCTATATCTATATATATATATATATATTATGAAAGTATGGAAAACGAAAATTCAATTCAAATCATCATGAAAATCATAAAAATCAACACTTTATCAACCTATCATGAAACATGGTAAACGAATACTTATAAATGTCACCATATAATGGTTCAACGACCATTTTTTTCATACTTTATTACCATAAGCAACGGTAGTATTCTTTCCTTACCATTCTTTTAACATGGTAATTAAATCTTTAAAAATTCATAATAATCAAATTTGCCTTAAAAACATAGCATTTTATCTTTTGAACAAATCGTACTGTTGTATACTAGCAAAGAATACAAAAAGTCTATGACTATCAAAATTGATAACTCGATATATACCATACTCAAAGTATTCCCACTTTTAACCCAACGCGATTGGAACTGGGGGCGTCACTCCAATAGATCTACCAATTTTTTTGTACCCTTATTAATTCGGTTAACAGTTATTTAACCAATTGTTGACTCATCCCACTTTTTAAATGGTTTGTAAAATAAAATGATTTTAAAACTTCAATAAAATTGATAAAAAGAATATGCTTTCCCCCCAAAACAAAATAAAAACAATTTATTTAAAAACGAGGAGTTTATAGAGAAACTCATAGTCGAAGCTTTTCGTTCAAAATTGTGTGTCCTATATTAGTACAAGTTTGTTAATAAAACATGGTTTGAGCTTTAATTTGTTAAAATCTTATATTTATTTATTTTAGTCTAATGACCACACAAGCACACAAGCAAATAATTTCCTATCAAACAAGTTAACAAGTAAGTACACTTCGGGTTTCGGTAACTATTTTCGTAATAACTAAATTAATAAAAAAAGGAGGTATATAAATAAATATGATAAAATGGTAAAGTTTCAGATGCTGAAAATTTAATAAAATATTCAATTATCATTTATAGTTGATTTTTGTCGGTTTGGTCAGTTTTATCGGTTTTGCGTTTAAAAACGAACCGGTCGACTTTTCGTATAAAATATTACTTTTAAATCTTTGAAAACACTTGTTACATATATATTAGTTATGTTTTTAGGAGTTATTTTACCTAAAATATGTTATTTTTCATTTTAGTTAATATTTTCTTAAAATAGCAACTTTTAACGTTTTCATATTGTATTTTCACGACACAAACCGTTTAAGACCAAGTTTTTTTATTTTGTCCTCCTTTAATATAAATATAATAACTTATGTCATATATGATTATCTTACAACTTTAAGGTCTGTTCCAAAACAGTCCCTAATCGCTCTGTCGGTTGGCGTTTAAAAGTCGATTTTTCGACCGTTAAAGTTACCGATATGTAAAATAAACCAAACAAGTCCACACCAATTATCTTATGAACTAAATATACACATTATAACATATAATTTACTATTAATTCCAGATTTAATCACATAATTTCATATAGCACATTTCAATCAATTTTGGCTCCTAAATTCATAACTTAACTTTACTAATAATGGTAAAAATCAACTTAGCAAAATATAATATAACAAGCATCATTATAACATTCAAAAGTCCAAAACTTTGTCATTATCATGTTCTTCATAACAAGCCAAACCTACACTTTTCAAATATATTCCTTATCCCTTTTAGAATGTTTCTAACATGCATGCCTAATCATGTATATTTGTATCAAATCAAATCACCAAGCATATGATCATTTCTATCATCATCAAATCATCAAAACATCTCATCATATATGTACAAGTATGATTCATTTTTATCTCATTCAACTAGTTTGACAAGATTTCATGCAACCTCTGGTTCTATTTAAATTTTGATTTTTCTATTGTTCAAATTACAAAGTTTCTATTATTAGCAAGTAGCAAGTAACTCATACAACATTCCAATAGCCACTTTAATGATGTATTTTATCATAATTCAAGTAAGTAACTCATGATTTATCAAAATTTTATATGTTATGCATTCATATCAAAATCAAAGATTCAACTATGCATTCAACAAAGTTTCCTTATTTATCAATTTAACAATTTTCAACAATCATCTTTAAGCATTGTATTTCAAATTAGTAGATTATGAATTCTCCAACATACAACCTATCATCAATATAAATCTCTAATTTCATTAATCACCAATAATTATAAATTTATCAAAGAAATCCAAGAATCCTTAAATTGCAAAATTGTAAATAATTTCTTGTCAATTTAAATTTCAATACTAACAATTCAATAGATTATGTTTATATCATTACTCTTATTGATTATTAACTACCCAATATCCATTCTAACATCAAACTCAATCACCAAATTCATCCATAATTTCACCTAATTACCCAATATCTTAACAAAATCTTTAATCAATCTCAACAATCCAAATATGATCTTTAGGATGAATGTATGCATGTATGTGCGGGGTCAACACTTCCCCTTACACATGCATACATACATACGACTCATATACACACACGCATGCATCCAAAATTTTCAATCTCTAAGATCAATCTCCACCCAAGAACACATAATCTTATCTATTTAATCATAGAAATCAACTTACAACTACAACTTACTTTGTTTTTATTTTGTTTGAAGATCTTAAGATGATGAAATGGATGATATTGGTGTGTGTGATACTTCCTTCCACTTGGTTTTTCGTCCTAATTGCCTGACTTCACCTTGGATCTCGATCTAGCTTATGTGATTGTGATTTGAATGTGAGTATGTGATGGTGTGTTTGTGATGTGTGTGTGCCATTGGTTTTTATGGAGAGAAAGAGAGTGAGTAGGTTTGTGATGTATGCAATAGGTTTGAAAGATGGATTGTGTTGGTAGTTAAAACACATTAATCTACATGTAGGTTTTAATCATTAGGGGGGCTTGTTGTTAGCTTGGGATTGGATGGAAAGGAGGTTAAGGGTGAAGTGGTGGGGTGATGTGGCCTGTCAAAGGAGAGGGTTGGGTTGATAAGTAGGTGTTTAAACAATAATCTTAAGTTTCCTTTTTAACGTATAACGAATTCTCGCTAATCAAACGAATCCCGTTTCTAATAATTTTTGTCAGGTTTGAACCCATATTGAAATCCTTGATAATACGAGCTAAAGAAACTTAATTTTGGTGCTGGTTGATTTCGAGTTCATACGGTGTCCTATACTGGCTTTTGTTCGCTTATTTTCTAATTTTCGTGATTCGAATCTTCTAAAACTAACTTTATATACTATCTCTAATATTCTAATACAAATTTTAATTTTTCAAGGCCATTTAGACACGTTTAGGATTTTATCCGTTCTAAGTCGTCACCCGAGGTCATTTTGCGCAGTGTTCGCTACGCGACAAAATTCGACTTTTTCAAACTTAATTAAATGTATCTCAAATATTTTTGGAGTTTTTGGACTAAAATAATATCCTTTTTTTATTATATTATTTTATTTACATAATCACTGTTACATTAGTTGCTAATTTTTCTGATTGTCACACTCTCCATTCCTTTAAGAAATTTCGTCCCGAAATTTAAGAAGGTAGTACTCGGGTTTGATCTTAACGGAGATAGATGAGGTTATATTATTTTCATCTGCTGCATTCATTCTTAAGTGATCTCAGGACCAAGTCTTGAATTTCACCTGACTTTGACTAACTTGATTAAATTTTTGCCTAAGCTTCTGAATGTTCTTATTCATAACTTATGTAGATTCTTCTATGAATTGAAACACGATGTTCATACGGACTCTGATAATAGGAATGATTGGTGATTCGTCAGATAGACATTTCCTTAGATTAAATACGTGGAACGTGTCAATTATTCTACTAACTATTGGAGGTCATTCGAGCCTACACACAATTGAACCAACTAGATTGGCTATTTCAAAAGAGTCCAATATAATAAAGACTCAATTTCCCTCTAGCTTAGCATAGTAATGTTACGATTTACGAATTTTATTTCCGTATAAGACTCCCAATGGTGGGATTGTAACACTGGAAGATAGTTGCTTAAAGAAGATGAGCCAATGGCAGGCTAGTATTTCATAGATTCTTGGAGAGTTAACCCAATCCTTGACGTAGAAAGACCATATTAGAGTTCAAATGCACCTGTAAATTCACAGTTATGTTATAGAACCATAATTGTCAATTTACTTTACAAGATTACTCTAGCATTATTTCCGTCAGGAATCAATCAATTTCTCCATCTTATCTTTTTCCTAATGGGTAGAGAATGAATGAATCGATTTACAATTACCTAGAGAGTGTCATGCTTACTTAGGTGTTTGTGGGAATTCTTTTATGAAATATATGGTAATGGACTCTCATTTTTATTGAGGAATTTCTAGTTCTTGCATAAGTTCAGCTGGCTTCTGATTTATGTCTTAACCCTTGATCATGCTAAACATTCATTGCTATATACTATAATGTCTCTCTTTATATTGGTTTACTAATACGGTCTTTGGAGGTTTTTGTAGAATCTTGATGAATTGAGCATTTAGACTTATGCTTTTGTCTTATACTAATTCACATAAATCTTCATATCGAGGCATCTAAACCCTATTCAATCAGTTTGAGATTTCCCTTTCTTCGAGGCTTCGCCTTGTACATTTCTAATCTAAGTTGTACGGAATGTTTGTAACGTTAATCCCATCATACATATATGTGAAGGATTTTCTTTTCTACTCAATTACCAGCTACAATATTCATTTTACCTACGTGGTAACAAATATCGCGATTGTAATAATTGAGTAGGTATACTTCAATGGGCTGCCCCATATTGAGTTCTATTTGATCTACAATGCATAGAAAACCCATATGGTTGGTGTAGGTTGTGCATTTTGTTCCATAAAGATGATGTATTCAAGTCTTAAGAGTAAAAACAACAATTCTTAGCTCTAAAATGTGAGTTGTATAATGCTTCTTATGCACATTGAGTTATCATGATGCATAGACTATCATCTTTTGTCTTTCTGCATAAGCATGCATATAAGACCTAAGCGTAAAACATCACAATCACTACAAATCTATGTGCCCCTTCTGGGAGGGTCAAGATAGGAGCACTACACAATCTTTTGGTCAATAATTGAGAAAGTTCCTTTAATATTTTTGTTTTAGGCGTATTTTTTATATTTTGGATTAATATCGTCAAAGGTCATGCTAATCTCCAATAATTCCCAGTATGGCCTAATTTTCGCCCTTTGGTAGGATACCTTGGTGTTTCCCAATCCTCAATTGTTTCCATATTTAACACATTTATACCTTTCTTACTGATTATATGTCCAAGACAAGGAATTTCCTAATTCAAGGAATCATACTTAGAGAATACAATTTTTCATTCTTTAGTTATCCTCAATTTAGTTTAAAGTGTTTGTTCATGAATTTTCTTGGTCTGTTAATGAATATGCTATATCATCCAGGTAGGATTTGCATATCCTATTCATGAGATTCAAGAACATTGCGACTCATTTGTCACTTCTATCAGTATGACTTATAGACTTATAATGGCCCTATCTTGTTTCTAGGATGTATTTATAAGGTCTTCTTCTAGTTGATAAATCTATCTTCTGGTATGGATCAGGTCCTTGCAACTGATCAAATAAATCATCAGTTCATCAATTCTTGGTATAGGGCACTGAATTTTAAAGGTCAGTTTGTTCAGTTCTAGTTCCTTGAGTTGTTTGGATAGAAGTAGTTTTTCTAATGATGCCAATCTGTACGGAGATCTAGATATCGGTGGGTCATCTTGTACAAAATCTAGTCTAAACTTTATGTGACTTCACGAGAATTATCTAGGGGAATCTATGAGGAAAACTTCTACATAATCCTGAATTCTAGATATATCTCAAGGTGTAGGGTATTTTTCATGTAATAATTCGTGTGTCTTGGTAACAATCATCAATTTGGTATCACATTAATCACCATGGATTTCTAGAGTTTCACCACTGGCGAGGGATAAACGGGCTAGCCTTTCCGAACCCACCATCTTAGCATGATTTTCGGATAATTTGCATATGCTTATATCGAGGTTGTCTAATTCGATAGGTATATAGATCATTACAGAGGGTATGGGTTTCTATCGAAATATTAAAGTCATTGATGACTATAGCGGGTTTTAATTCCATAAGTAAACTTAATGAATACCTTTTATCTAAGTCGATTGGTCTTATAGCAATAGGTAACCCTAATTGTTTTATAGATCAAACTTAACTCGGCTCAAGTATTGATAAGTACAAGAACATAATGGTTAGTTATTAGATTCAGTGATAACTTAGTGAATCCTTACGAGATTTCATGAATCTTCTTATAACATTCTAATTTTTGAATTTAGGACAATCCTTTTTGGATGTGTCACTCCTTTTTAAAAATCAAAACAACATTGAGTTTGCTTATTGCTAGCTACCGAAATCCTTGTTTACCTAGTGTTCAACTCAATGTATACTATTGGGTTATAATAACTCTTAGAATCATCACAAACACTTTCAATCTTATTCTTCATAGTGGATTTCAAATAGTAGCTCCATTGATAGTGTCGTTGTTTGCACTACATCCTTGATTGTTGCTTCAATGTAGCGTTAATGTATTGTGTGATTTGTTGAGCTAATTTTTCAAAGAAGGTCGATAACTTAGATCTTCTAATGGCAGGTGTTTTTCTTAATTTGGGTGTTTTATTGTCATTTATATTATTTTTGAATAGCAGAAAGAGAAAAAGGTTATTATTAATTATTAAAGACATGTGAATAAATATAGGAAATATTCACATCCACATAATAATCATAAATCAACCCAAAAGATCATCGTAATAATGGAAAATTATCGTACTTGTTTAGGGTTACTAAAATAGCTGCTAAGTGGGTGTGAATACGCATCAGCACCAATCACAAGTTTTCTAATTTTCCTTATCAAAATATCTAAGCAATAGGATATCTAACTAGAGTAATAATAGGGAATTACTAGAAGTCAAAGTATTTCATAAATAGGTTCTAAGAGCTAAAACAACAACATCCTTGACGGAGTTACACATCATGAGACTCTAGAGAGGTAGGGTCACATCGTCATCCTTTAACGATTTCAAACGGATCTTGTGTAGGAAGATGAAATATGGCCTAAGGTTAGTGGGAAATAGACTCTGTGAGTGTGTGTGCATAATTTCTCTAAAAGGAATATTAAGATTCACATAAAAGGCATTGGCGCGTTGCACAATTAATGGCATAACAGAGGTCGTTGGGGGCGGTCATTCGACCGACTATCGATGTTGCGAATCTTGATAATAGTGTATGAACTAGGCTTTTGTGACATGTAACATAATATTTACTAAGTAATCACTAGTGAATATATATATTCATATGGATAAACCTTAAACTTTTAACTTTACAATTTTATTTACTTATTTATTTATTATATTTTTTATTATTTAATATATACATATATACATATATATATGTATATATGTATATATATAACAAAATAATCCTTTAATTGTTTATACCTTTGCTTCGCGAGAAGGAAAATTGTGTGTTTGAATATACGGGTTATAGTTTAGAAATTGTTATCCAAAATTTCTAATTTACTATAACCAGTGGCTCTGATACCAGCTTCTGTCACACCCCGAAAATCTTAACATAAAGAACGGAAGACTTTGACCAAGTCATTCGGGTGGTGTTAGTGTTGGAATTGGTCTGCCCAAGACACATATTAGAGTTGATGTTGCTAGTATGTTATGATCCAAGTCGGGTCATACCAAATAACAAGCTAGACACACACCACGATATTTATTTAAGATATGATCCAACAAATAAATATCAACACTTAGAATATTTGGAAATTGGATTTCGAAATATTTGCACTTTTGTAATAAAAAATTATATGGATAATTTTTGTTATGAGAGATTTTGCATTTTGCATATATGATGTTATTTAAATGGGTTAAATAGTAATATAAAAAACCTACTGTTTCTGCATTTTGCATATACGATGTTATTTAAAACGGTTAAATAATAATATGCAAAACCTACTGCTTCTTGATCGATGTCGTAAGGTCAATCAAAAATACGTATAAAATACCTTTACTAGCTAGGGCAAGTAAGGTGTCAAATCTACAGGGAATCAGTGGAAAGTGCAAGTGGAACTCAAATTTTATAATAAAAATAATTAAAGTGGACAGACGATGTCAAGCGGTTTAGTTGATTAGTTTGTAAACAATAAAATAAAAATAACCAAACTCCAGGGTTCGGGTTTTGCAACAAGTTAAGGAATTGATAAACTTCTTTGGACGGTTTCTTATAAAATATGTAAATCAAAAGACTTAACAATTGACTGTGTTGATCGTTAGAACTGAATCCGAACAACTTACACGGCTTAATGAAAATCTACTTGATTATCGGTTTTACTTGCTGAAACACAAAATCAATAATATGGTTAACGATAAACGAGTCAATGACGAAAGAACTTAATCTTAATTGTTGATGATCACAAATAAATTAACTGACATCAATTAAGAAAAACCATTTAAGCACAAAAGAAAACACAAATAATTGATCAACCGAATGATTAACCAAATTCAAATCCAAAGTTAAAGTTTAGAATATCAAAACCTAATCATGCAACTCAACCCTACACCCGGAGATGGTTACGAAGCCTATAGCCTTGCATCTTGATCTTCATGCTCTTGATTATGATGTTGGAGAAGGTGTTCACGGATCAATCTTGTGATTAGGATGTGTTATGATGGTGTAAGATGGCCTCCCAGAAGTCCTAAAACTGATAATAATTGAATAATTTTGACTCAAGGGTTTTTGGGCTTTAAATATAGAAGAAAATTGCCAAAATTTCTTTTTCCATCAGACCAGACCGTAAGCTACGGTTTGGCCACCGTAGCTTACGGTTTCTGAACTCTGCTTTACGGTATCTGCTAGGCCAAAACACTGTTTTCTTCATAAAATATTCATTTCAACTCCGTTTTCCTCCCTTTTTGCAGTCACGTCTTCGTATTTCAATTCTCTATCATCTAATTGATCATTACTTTCATTTTCACTCCATCATGAATGCTCCAAATTAGCTCCGTTAAGCTCCACACACCTGTAACTACAAATGCACTCAAAGTAATCGTGTTCACAGTATATAACTAATCAAAACACACGAATTTACACACTTAATACACATATATTTACACACACATTACATCCCCACACTTATCATTTGCTTGCCTTTAATAAAACTCTCATGCAACACATACACCTCGATCGACGGTTCATCAATTATCAGTATTAATACTAGTGAGGTATAAGTCATATCCAATTTCCAAGAACTGACTTCTAAGATTGAAAACCCACCAAATAATTTAGTGATACATTTTAAAACACTGAAACCGCCCGAACGAGTGTACTTTGTTTCCGGTTAAGGCCCACATGGTCATACCCCTCATAATATAACATCACTCCTCTCGGTTTAATAGCTGAACCAACAAAAGATGTGCTAGTATCTCTCTGCCCTCAATACCAAGTATGAACACAATGTAATAAGTTTGGAAGCAATTCATATCTCCACCCATATAATGCTTTGACACAAATGCAAATCAAGAGGGCTTAAGGGTATGGAAGGGAATTTTTAAGTAGCTTAAACGGTCCGATCCGGCTTATTACAAAACAACTAAATAACTCTGACATAAACAACTGACAAATTTATTTCAACGATTAAACAACTAAACAAACTCACCAACTTTCATTTTCAACCAATATTGACTAGAACATTGACTCTTTTTGAGCTTTTCTTTGACTTTTCATCATTTTTTTTCTTTTCTTTTCTTTTTCTCTTTTTTTTTTCAAACTGGTAATACTTGAACTTTGCAACTTTAACACAAATTTATATTTTTTTATATTTTTTTTTCTTTTTGAAGCATAATAAACACAATACTTAATACATCCTATTGATAAATACTAAACCAATTACAAAGAAACCAATTAAACCAGATCGTCTCGTAATATAACACTGGGGTTGATTGAATGAAAGAATAGGTCCAAAAATGTTTTTTAAGGGAACCAACCCACCGCCCTTCTCATTATCCACGCTCATATATATAACGTATGAGACCCAACGCCCAATCCCGCACTCATCCAGATGAGGCTTAACCTAATTGCCTCTATCACTTTTGCATTCATGCCAAGCTAAGATCTCGAAATGCATGAGACAACCAAGTTCTAGATATTATGGGCATACTGGTTACTCTTTATAATGGCACTCAAATGACATGTGTATATACTATATATTATATGTGTATTTTATATAAGGCAAATCTTACACACGTACCGGAGGAATTAGGCTGCCTACATGAATCATGTGTACCTGTCCCCATGACTCGTTATCCCCATCTAAACGGTCCATTTAATTTTTGATTTTGAAAAACATTTGCATGAGAAGACTTTCGAGAAGCTTAAATATTGACCATGACCAAAGACCTATACTTGGAATTAATACTAGCAATTAACAAGTTAGAATTCTGGCTTTTGCGCACAATCAAGGTACTCTAAGGCCAAAATCTTCAATTTTTCTCCCATCCCCACACTTGAGGTTGACATTTTCCTCAATGTTTAAAAATATAACTTTTAAAAGAACATTAACGAGGACGGGGTGAAAATTTACTGCTTATTATTTTTTTAAATTTTAAAACCGGGCTTAATGTGATGGTCATAACAATTTATACTATTACACTTTTAACAAAGCAACTAATAAAACAAAGAAAATTATGAAAACGAAATCACCTAATATAGGTAACTCGTGTGCACTCGTGCTTGCTCCAGATGAACATGTCTCCTCAACTCACTCAACAATATCTACAAACTCTCACACGTATAGAAGCATTCTTCTCACAACTGTTAGGATAGGTCTTTTAAACCGTTTGCCAAACCGTTAATTTTAATTACCAAGCCGAGTTAAATAAAATCATAATTAAATTTGTTAAACGAGTTAAAATGTTAAAAGACCTAACTCACTTTCGTAGGAATCACAAATGCATTTAGCATATGCAATAAGCCCTTTAAACCCCCCCCCCCCGGTAGCTCGGGTGGACGAGTGAGGTCTCGTGAGGGTTTATAGCGAACTACACCCACAAAGTTCAAATACAACAAAAATATACACGTACCTGAATCAACCGTAGCAAAGTATGAACGCACCTTGGGTAGCTGCAACTGATGTCAAGATGATTCTTTACCAAAACATTGCAAACTCCGACTTTTCCATGTGTGGCATATCCACACTTGACTTTTGCTACAATGACACGCTTGAAATAAAACGGTTAAACAAACTACAAAAAAAATAATAATAAAATAAAATACAATTGAAAATAAAATCTGGGTTGCCTCCCAATCAACGCTATGTTTTTGTTAAGGTCTTCAAAATATTGCAACAAGATGATTCTTTACCAAAACATTGCAAACTCTGACTTTTCCATGTGTGGCATATCCACACTTGACTTTTGCTACAATGACACGCTTGAAATAAAACGGTTAAACAAACTACAAAAAAAATAATAATAAAATAAAATACAATTGAAAATAAAATCTGGGTTGCCTCCCAATCAGCGCTAAGTTTTTGTTAAGGTCTTCAGCTAGACCGTTACCTGATTTGGCGGTTATAGTGGTCTAATGGAGGCTTACCTTGCTCCACCTCATTCTTCTTAATTCTCCAACACAATAGTAGCTCTAATGCCTCCCACCTGGGCGCAAAACATGCCAACCTCCTTTGTTCATTCTCGAATCCTGGTGGTTTCTTTACCTTCTCCTTCTTTGGTGGTTTCTTCTTGTTTGGTCCATCCGTTTCATCATCGACCGCCACTTCCATCACCATCATAGTGTTGTTTGTTGAACTTACTGTTGTTCCACTTTTTACATCTACTGCATTTAACTTTTCCTTCTCTCGTTCATGCTTAGACCTGTCAAAAACAACACTTTTCTCCTTTTTGGTGTTATCCTCACATGTACTGGGAAGACACCCATTAGTAGCACAAGACCTAAAATAATTATTTTCAAAAGACTAATCATATGAATTTGAAAATATACTTAAAATTAACTTACGATTACCGAATGTCATGCAAACTGTTCCGTCTCGGCAGTTAATTTAAGCATTTTAAGTAGCCATAAACGGTCTCCCCAATATCACACGGGGTTCTTCTTCCTTCTCAGCCGGTGCATAACCAAGTACCAAGAAATCCTCAGGGTAGTAAAAATCACCAACCTTTGCCGCAACACCAATCAGCTTCCCACTGGGTCGTCGTCGAGTGAAATCAGCTAACACCAAGGTGGTATTAACTTCTTGTAAAGGTCCAAAATCAAACCGGTCATACACACTCCCCGGTAGAACACTCACACTCGTACCATAATCAACAAGTTCCTTGGTCGTCTTGAACTCATCAATCTGAATAGAGATGAGTGGTACCCCCGTTTCAAATTCTTCAACCGTGTCATTCTCCACACTATCTTCGATTGTGATGGAACTAACATGTGCATTTTTGGAGTTCGATGAACTACTAGTTTGATGGCTCGGATTCTTCAAAGTGTCACTCGGTAGTTTGGATGGATTTCTCTTTAGGCTTGCCATTTCTTCTGCCAGTTGACTCAACTGTTTATCTCTTGCAGCATTTGCCTTCTCTTGAAGCTCCAAACTCTGATTCAATGCCTTATTCTGAGTCTCTTGATTTCTATTCTAAGTCTCTTGATCTGCTTTAATTTTTTCAATAACTCAATAACATCCTTAAGTGACTCCTCTTTGTTACCCGATGAATTCCCTTGGTTATACCTGCTCTGATTATTACCCGAGCCAACCCCCTACTGCCTTTGATTCGATTGTAGGTTCCCTGGACGGATCACACGAGATATCCCGATATACACAGGTGCGGAATCCCTGTGTAGATCGTTACGGACGTAGAACACAAACACACGAACACACGAATACGATACGAACAAACTCACGTTATATTAATAACTCAACACGTGATTCTTACAGACTCTCAACCTCACGTCACTTGACTCACTGAATTACACGAACTCGAACAACTTCAAACCAACAGTTAATCCGTAACCTATATAAATACACGACAACTTCGCCTCAGGCGAAGTTGTCCATAACTTCGCTTGTTCAACAAGTTCGCCTAGGCGAACTTGTCAACAACTTCGCTTGGTTAACAAGTTCACCTAAGCGAACTTGTCAACAACTTCGCTTTAAACAAACAAATACATAAACAATATTACAGACTCGATTACAGACATTAGACATATGAACTACTGACATTTATGCACCAACAGACTCCCCCTTGGCAGTAGCTTCATATCTTGATCTTTCAGCATCTGTCTTGTAATCCTGTATCTTCACGCGTGCACTCCTTCCCTAACACACACTGACACAACTCGTTGATACTTTCTTGCATCGTCCTTCCAAGCTGGAATATAAAAGATCTTTTTCTCGTTAAGCACCTTCAGATCAGCTTGCGATAACTTAACAAGATGCATCGGATCGTAAACTCTAAGAATCTCTTGTTCATCCTCATCTTCCATCACTGCCTCCGCTGTCTCACAATCAACGAACCACCACTTTAGGTCTTTGAGCACATCCTTGGGCATAAGCTTCATCGATACTTCTTTAAGGCACCGGATTGGTTTATACTTCATAACCATCCAAGGCTTTCCATCAGCTCTCAAACCTCTATCCTTGTCTTCAACAAGTTTCCCTTTCTGTGGTTTCAGCAGCTCAAACTTCTTTTCCTTTATGCTCTCTTTCCATACAATTTTCCCTATGACTCTAGCCATATTATCGTCACTTCGATTGATCAATCCCAATCTGGCTAAGTCTTTAACCTCGCACTCAGGCAGTGTGTTTAACGATCTCAACATTCTTCTGAGGTACTGAACTCCATCATATCGTTTAATCACGAAGAGCCGCAACTGCTCATCATAAATCCAGCATATAATCCCTTTCTTTGCTTCAGCATAGCCCTTAATGTTGTAACTCTTTGTGAACATGGTAGGGACTGCCGGTTTCTTCGTTTTGACGAACCATTGAGCGTATCCTTCCTTCCTCCTCGGCTGCTCTTCCCATTCAGTATCTTCAACTTCCGTCTGATCACCCATATCGGCCTTCTCAACCTCTGGAATGTCATGTTCGACGTTTTCCTCTACTATCTCTCCTTCCTCAATCTCATTCTCAATCTCAATCTGCTCACCGATCTTCTCAATCACATCACTCGGCAGCACATCTTCATCAAACAACACATCGTCGCTGAACATATCATCGTCAAGTTCCCTCAACGCATCAATCACGTCATCATCAACCAACACTACATCATCACCACCAGCTGCGTCGGCAGACTCCCCCTCAGCTGTGGAAGTACCAAGAGCTTGAGAAGTTCTTGGCAGCTCACCACCTGCATCTTTCGATGCATTGGGATCATCGTCTCGGTCATTTCTTCTTTTCGTCCTTAGCTCGTCGCCCTTACAGCTCATCTCCCCCTGAGATGCCAAGAACTCCTTCAAGGCATCTATAATTTTCCCATGCTCAACCAGGAGGGATGACTGTAGTTGATTTGCTTCCACTAGGCGTTGAATAGTCTTCGATTGCTCTGCCACGATCCGCTCTAGTGAAGCTATTCTCTCTGAGTCAGACATAGGCGTAGGCAAAAAAAAAGAAGCAGGCGTAACCGCAGGTGGTACCATACCTGATAACCCTGCAGTAGTGATGACCGTTGACTCTACAAATCGTGCATCTACCACCGACTGAGTAAGCGTTGGAGGTGGTAGGGACACAATCTCCGGAGTCGACGTCTGGATGGTAGTGATGGATGGAATGCCAGCAGATGATGTAGCCACCACGGGAACATCCGCAGCGCTTGTACTTGTAACCTGTACAGAAGTAGGAACGATAGACATACCAGACAGTGAGGCCGGAGCAAAACGTACCATCCTTGAAGTCTCTCCAGCTCCCATACCAGCACCTGTCCTTTCCCGTCTTGATCGTCTTATCAGCTTATGTATATCTTCTTCCTCTTCTGACTCATCATCATCCTCCGTTCTCTTTCTTTTCCCAAACGTTCTCTCTCGAGACACCATCAACCGTCTCCCCTCATTCATGATCTCATCCAAATCTGAGTCAGCCTTCGACGTAGCTGCTCTAGTAACACTCACACCCGAACCTTGTGCAGCAGAGACCTGCACCTCTTCAACTTGATCCATATCGAAATAACCTTGACCTCCAAAGACAGCATCAAGATCTATATCCTCTGCAGCCGACACAACAGGCACAGCAGATGCAGCTTGAGTTGCTCTTGCCTGTCGCGGTTGAGGATCTCTGAACTCGTCCCCACTAGCAGGAACATACTCTGGGTTGATTAAAAATCCAAACAGTGGAGTATGCCTTGGACGACGTTCAGGGTTGCTCCTCGCACTCGAAGTGCGGCATTGAGCAAAGATACGTTTGCTCACAGATTCCACGTATCTAATCGGTCGTCTCTGAGGTAGATTCGGAGCCACATGGTTCAATATCATCTGGATGAAACGTGGATACATAATGAACCGCTCCCGAGCCATCGCCCTTCTCTGTCTGTCAATCTCGTAAAAGACCATCTGACTAAAGCTATAGCGTTTATTGTAAGTCAGTGCAGTCATTGCGGACTGCATGGTCGCACCCATACCGTCAGTGCCCGCCTTCCTTCCTGACATGCAAACTATCATGACGTGCATAAGGAAGCGCCACTGTCCAAGTAGAAAACCCTTCCGTCTCTGTGAATCGCCTAATGGACCAGAATAGCCCATTCGGAGAAACGCTCCATCACGAAAAGGAGCCACAAACTCAGTTGGGTCGTCCCTCGTCTCTTCTCCAAACCGTAACGCCACCCGAATCTGTTCAGAATTGAACTGAACCTGTTGATTGTTCACAGTCGCTCGCATGACCGGGGGCTCAACACGACAATCGTATTCTATCGTCTGCCAAAAGTCTTCGATATTTGGTAGAGATATCGGCAGAGTGTTCGTGATAGCATGAAAAATCCTCGAGCGTAGGAGGAAAGTTATGATCTCGCGGTAATCGTCCACACCGCTCGCCTCCGGGTCAAGGGTGATGTACATATTGTGACCCGGGAAAAATTGACGTTGGTTATCACCATCGTCTCCTCCTGCACCTCCAGCACCAGCTACTGCAGCCATATCTGCAACAAACGAACCAAGTTAGATAAACGTTAATGAATAACACAAGTTCGCTAGTTACCATGAGCGAAGTTGTGATTAGCTCTGTATAGGCGAAGTTAAAGATGAGGCGAAGTTGGGAACAACTTCGCTTCAGCTTTAAGTTCGTCTAATTAACATTAAGTAAAAATGATTGTTAACTTCGCCTCATCACAACATCGCCTCAGGCGAATTTAAGTTTCAGGCGAAGTTACGGATAACTTCGCCTCAGGCGAACTTAAGCTTCAGGCGAAGTTACGGATAACTTCGCCTCAGGCGAACTTAAGCTTCAGGCGAAGTTACGGATAACTTCGCCTAAACACTAACTTCGCCTGAATCTGAAACGGCGACAGTAAGGTTAATGCAAACATCGAAAATCTGATGTTTCGGCTAGTTTAGACGATTAAGGACCCTTAAACCAAGCTTTTTAAGGACATGTTGACGATCAGTATGGTTATTAACACGTAACAGCAAGTTTTGAAAGACCGATTTGAAGGTCCGACGGTTCGAGGTTCATAATCGGGTCGAAACGACCACTGATTATCATTGAAGAACAATGAATATACGATGTAATGGCATCACGAACCTTGAAAGAAACTGGGAAATAAGAACAAGTAAACTGAATAAAGATAACTTCGCCGGATAATCAAGTAAGTTCGCCGGATAAGTTCGCTGTTTTTTTTTAAAAGTGATGAACAGTTTGACGATTGAACATCCCTATATAGGGTCTGGGTTATACAGGCGAACTTGTAGGTTCCCTGGATGGATCACACGAGACGATTGGTATCAGTATATTCATTGTTCTTCAATGATAATCAGTATGCTTATATAGGGTCTGGGTTATACAGTTTGACGATTGGTATCAGTATGCTCTGATACCAATTGTAGGTTCCCTGGACGGATCACACGAGATATCCCGATATACACAGGTGCGGAATCCCTGTGTAAATCGTTACGGACGTAGAACACAAACACACGAACACACGAATACGATACGAACAAACTCACGTTATATTAATAACTCAACACGTGATTCTTACAGACTCTCAACCTCACGTCACTTGACTCACTGAATTACACGAACTCGAACAACTTCAAACCAACAGTTAATCCGTAACCTATATAAATACACGACAACTTCGCCTCAGGCGAAGTTGTCCATAACTTCGCTTGTTCAACAAGTTCGCCTAGGCGAACTTGTCAACAACTTCGCTTGGTTAACAAGTTCGCCTAAGCGAACTTGTCAACAACTTCGCTTTAAACAAACAAATACATAAACAATATACAGACTCGATTACAGACATTAGACATATGAACTACTGACATTTATGCACAAACAGACTGGTATCCTGTTTTCTGAGAACTTCCCTGAAAGTTTGGGTGTTTGGATTTCCATAACTGAAGTTTGGGTGGTTTCTGAGGCCAAAGTGGTAATTGCTTGAGTTAATGTTGTTATTGTATCTATGTTCATCCTGAACATAATTCACCTCCTCTTCATCATATGTTGCCCCACAATTCGCAACTTCATGTCCCAACTCACCACAACCTTCGCAGACCGGGTATGTTTTTCCCGACTTTCCGGCTCCTTGTACAACTGCAACCAACAACCTATCCATCTTATTTTCCAGTCTATCCATTCTATCATCTGATCCATGACTTTCAACTGCTTTTACCACTGATCTTTTTGACATCTTGTTCGACTGTTCTTGTCTCTTTGAATTACTCGCGTTTCTTTCCAAATGTCCCCAATCCATTCGTGGATTGTGGTGGCTTGGAGGTCACGAACATCATCATTTGAGAGACTATCATGGAATGCCTTTATCAATTCCCATAAGGCAATCCCATGATGTGAACAAGTCCTCAACAATCGTTTATAGAAAGTTTCACCGGTGATCTGCTGAAAGTTTCGAATGTTTTTGCGGGCCTCTGTGGTTCTTTGGGGTGTAATACTCGTCTAAAAACTGTTGTGCCAAGTCTCCCCTAGTGAAAATACTAGCTGATGGCAACGATAAAAACCACTGCTTTGCCGCATCTTTCAAACTGAACTGGAAAACTACCATCTTCACCTCTTCCGCAGTAAAACCTTGACTCGAGATGAGTGCGCATATCGAGTTAAAATCACTCAAGTGTAGGTATGGTTATTCTGTAGCCTTTCCATGAAAAGTAGGTAACCCCGTCATACTACTCTGCCTCACTGAAAAAGTCCTTCCATTTTTGACCGGGATAATGATTGGTAGAGGGTTTTTGGCCACTTGTAGAATGAAATGACTTTGAACTCCTCTGAATGGCGGTGGGACATACGCCCTTTGCACTCCATCATTAAACTCGTAATACGGTGCCTGTGTTTCACGGTTTTGCTGACGTCTTGGTGCTCGATCTCTAGGTTGATCTTTTAGGTGATTCTGTCAAATTTCTTGGTCATCACGAGGATCTTGTTGCTGATATCGACCCCCCTGTTCATCTATAAATTCCTCCTCATCCTCAAAATCGAAACCAAGGTCGTCTCCTATCTGCCAATTTTCCACTCGTGCACGAGCACGATTAACCTCGGGTCTTTCCTCTCTCAAATCATCGTGTCTTTGACGGTTTACAGGGGCGGATCTGATTGGAAAGTTGTCATCCACGTTAAACTGCCGGCTGGCGTTATGGTTAACATCTCTTTGGTTGAATAGATTGTGTTTTCCATCACGGTTAATGTTCTGGTTTTGTGGAATTGGTTGTTATTGGTTATGTGGTTGGTTAACATTTGGGTCTCTTCGTTTTTGGTTACTCATGGTCTCTTCTTTTGGTGTTATGATTTCAGGTATTTGGTTTAGTATGGGTTTCTGAGCTGCTTGGTTTTCTGTTGGAGCAATTATGAGGAATAGCCATTCTAGAGCATCTATAGAACTCATCCACTCCCCCAATTTTGCTAGTAGAAAAGATATAAATCTCATAATTCAAATGAAGTTATCCAAACCAAGGCTTCGCCTTGTTCACATCAGGGGCTCTGGGACTCGAACCCAATTCTTATCGTAACCTCTGAGCTCAAAGATATAAAGCAGATTCCTTTTTCCAGGTTTTGCATAGCTTCCCAAGCGCCCGGCTTTCTTTTTGGGTTCCGAAAGGCAGAGTAGCTTCAGCATCGAGTAGGGTATGGGATAGAGTTCGAGTGAGGCATCAACCATTGATTACGGAACTTTCGAGATGCTTCCTTGCGAAAGCCAACGGAGTCTGTACTGTAACTCAAACTTCTCATCCATGGAAGGATTCCTTATTCGATGATAAATGTCAATCGAGGGCACCCTCATTTCCAGAGAGAGAATCAGGCTGCACAGAAGGGGGAAAGCCCTCCTACTGAGCAAGATCATTCATTAATATTAATAAGGAAGCACTTAACTTAGGATGCTGTTTTCTCGATTTCGGGGTCAAACTAGAGCGGCTATTTCTCACGGGAATATCTCGCCTGCATCAACTTGTGAAGTTACCTGCACAGGCACAAACACTAACACCCCGCGTAAAATCAACGAAGAAAAATTAAAAACAAAACCTAAAAACTAAGCTAAACTAGCACTTTGCGCGTTGATTCCCCAGCAACGGCACCATTTTGATCGATGTCGAAAGGTCAATTAAAAATACTTATAAAATGCCTTTACTAGCTAGGGCAAGTAAGGTGTCGAATACACAGGGAATCAGTGGAAAGTGCAAGTGGAACTCAAATTTTATAATAAAAATAATTAAAGTGGACAGACGATGTCAAGTGGTTTAGTTTATTAGTTTGTAAACAATAATATAAAAATAACCAAACTCCAGGGTTCGGGTTTTGCAACAAGTTAAGGAATTGATAAAATTCTTTGGACGGTTTCTTATAAAATATGTAAATCAAAAGACTTAACAATTGACTGTGTTGATCGTCAGAACTGAATCCGAACAACTAACACGGCTTAATGAAAATCTACTTGATTATCGGTTTTACTTGTTGAAACACAAAATCAATAATATGGTTAGCAATAAACGAGTCAATAACGAAAGAACTTAACCTAATTGTTGATGACCACAAATCAATTAACTGACAAAAGATTAAGCAATCATTTAAGAAAACCATTTAAGCACAAAAGCAAACCCAAATAATTGATCAACCGAACGATTAACCAAATCCAAATCCAAATCCAAAGTTAAAGTTTAGAATATCAAAACCTAATCGTGCAAATCAACCCTAAACCCGGAGATGGTTACGAAGACTTTAGCCTTGCATCTTGATCTTCATGCTCTTGATTATGATGTTGGAGAAGGTGTTCATGGATCAATTTTATGATTAGGATGTGTTATGGTGGTGTATGATGGCCTCCAAGAAGTCCCAAAACTGATAATAATTGGATAATTTCGAATCTAGGGTTTTTGGGCTTAAATATAGAAGAAAATCGCCAAAATCTCTTTTTCCGTCAGACCAGACCGTAAGCTACGTTCAGGCCACCGTAGCTTACGATTTCTGAACTCTACTTTATGGTCTCTGCTAGGCCAAAACACTGTATTCTTCATAAAATCTTCATTTCAACTCCGTTTTTCTCCCCGTTTGTGGCCACGTCTTCGTATTTGAATTCTCTATCATCTCATAGATCATTACTTTCATTTCCACTCCATCATGAATGCTCCAAATTAGCTTCGTTAAGCTCCATTAAGCACCACACACCTGTAACCACAAACGCACTCAAAGTAACCGTGTTCACAATATGTAACTAATCAAAACACATGAATTTACACACTTAATACACATATTTTTACCCACACATCACTTCTGCATTTTGCATATACGATGTTATTTAAATGGGTTAGATAACAATATGCAAAACCTACTACTTTTGCATTTTGCATATACAGAGTTATTTAAATGGGTTAAGTCACAATATGCAAAACCTACTGCCTTTTCATTTTGCGTATACGAAGTTATTTAAGTTGGTTAAGTAACAATATGCAAAGCATACTGGATTTTGCATGTTATGTTGTGTTATGTTATAACATAAATAAATAAAATAGATTATTTGAGTTTGAATTTGGTGGGAATCTTTTGGCTGCACACTTTCTCCCCCTTCTCTCTCCTGACTTAATTGTTTTATTTATTCCAAGACATGCACTAGTTTTAGTTGGCAGATTTATGTGATGCATTATTGCTCACAACCAACTCTATCTCTCTCTCTCTCAAACATACAAGTTGCAAGTAAACTTTTCCTTTCTTTCTCTCTTGATTTCGGCCAATGAAAGAAATATCAAGGAAGAGTTTTCCAAGTGTAAATCCTTGCAAAATCAAGGTGTTTGTTGGAGGCTTGAAGGGTATACAAGCTTGAGGTTCTTCTATCTTGAAGACTCGCCCTTCATATCATCATCTCCTTCATTTTCTTGGACTCTTGAAGGTAGTATGCTATGAATTCCCTATGGTTGTTTATATTGGTAAGCATGCAAATTCGTATATGGATCCGGGGCTTGGGTTTTGCATATAACATAGGTTTTATATTCATCTAATTGACAATATTTTAAACTTATTTATCCGCTACGTTTTTCATATAAATGGTTTTATATGACTTTGCTAATCTTGTTAAAACCCAACAATGGCATCAAGAGCCGCTTATACGGATACATGCTTCAATAGATATAAAAAATTTTGTGTTTTATGGTGTGGTTCACCATATGACCGAAAGTTTTGGGTCTTTTGGTTACCCCTTGGTTTTTCAAGATTATACTTAACACGCATGTGGTAATCTTGAAGAATAAAGTAATTTGGATGATTGATTATCATGTTTGGAAAAAAACCCAAAGTTTTCGGTTTGCTTAACCTTGGCCGAAAACTTTAAGGGTTAAAAGGGGAACCATTTTGGATTTACACAGTTTGCGTATTCTGATATGCATTTGCATGTTCATAACCTAGCCATGACCTTGTGTTTGGATGTGTGTTTGTGTTGTGATTCATTCAATTATTCAATATGGTTGTAATATTCATTTATTTGGGTTTGTAATCTATTTATTCATTTCATATTGGTTTGTAATAATAAGTAGATTAGTTGTATTTCTTTTACTAGAAGAAAATGTTTTAGGATATATTTTGTGTAAAAGAAGATCCAACAAAGTTACGGTTTTGGTTTTGGGCCTTAATGGACCTCAAAGTCCAAGATGGGATTTTAGCCCAATGGCCAAAACCCAAACATGGAGGCCCTATAAAGCTAGGAGCTGAAGATGGAGCCCAAAAGAAAGCGCAAATAAAGTGGAAGAATCACAAGACAAGGTTGACGCTTGAAGCATTTGGATGTGGGGTCAAGTGGGAGTTCACCGACACATTACTTGTGTCATTCTCGTCCCCTAAGAGAGACCTTTTGGCACACTTGTTTCGGTCAACAAGTGTAGTCAAGTTTAGGTGGCTATGGTTATGAACTTGTGGTTCTTTTATGTTTTACATATGAATTGTTAACTTAAAATCAACAACTTGCATAAAATTGGTTCCTTGGAAATCATTAGGTAATAAAGTTGGTTTTATTAAAGCTTAATGATTTCACAATAAATGGGTTTTATTAAAGGAACTTTAAAAACTGGTTTTTCAAACAAAGTACCATGCATTTAAATGCATGCAAATGCAGGTATGCAAATTGTTTTCCAATCTAGAATTTAGAAAACATAAATCCCTTTTAAAAACAAGTTTAACACCATCCTTTTATACGACACTCGAATCACTTGGAACTCGATGTGGGATAAAGGTCACCTAACCACATTGGAGCAAACTTGTGAGTTTAAGGTAGGTTTGCCATATTTGGGGGATAAAGGTCACCTAACCGCTTGTATGTGCAAATTCACATGTGTGTTTAAGTAGGATGACTTGATTTGGAAACCATGTGAATAGGGTCACCGAAGCATGGCGAACAAAGGTGTTGATTGGATTAAACATGCCAACTGAACATATGATGTTTAACCGATCCCATATAACTAGAAGTTGCAAAGGGTTGCAATCGTCAAGCGTTAACTACCTTGTTAATTCAATAGTAGGATAAAGGTCACCTAACTACTATGTGAATGTAACGTTGGGTTCTAGATTTTTATCATTAATTGACTTGAAGACATATAAGGGTATTAACGATTAAAATCATTAATATATCGAAAATACTAAAATTGAGATTTGTTAAATTATGTAGATAGCCGCAATCTACAATCCACCTAACGTAGTTATCCCACCCGTGCATAACCTATCACTAAGGTCCATACCCGATAAGGATCGTCTTAACTATAACAATTTTATGGATTGGTATCGAAATTTGAGACTTGTTCTCAAACAAGAAAAGAAATCCTATATATTGGACGATCCTATTCCCGACGAACCAAACCTTGACAATTTAGATGCCTATAACGATTGGTTGAAATACAACGAGGATTCAATGCAAGTTTCTTGTCTCATGTTGGGAACTACGATTCTCGAATTTCATAAGGGCTTTGAAAATCATGGGGCATATGTCATGATCACCCAACTAAAGGAAATGTTCCTTACTCAAATTAGGGTCGAACGCTTTGAAAAAGTTCAAGTTCTTCATGCATGTCATATAGAAGAAACACAATCGGTGAAGAGTCATCACCCGAAACCTAAGGCAAAGGTTTCCAAAGGTAAGGAACATGTCAAGGGTAAATTCAAAGGGAAGGCTAAAGCGGAACCACCCAAACCAAAGAAAAAGAAGCTTAAGGTTAGCTTAGACGACCCGTGCTTTGATTGTGGTGAGATAGGACATCGGAAAAGGGATTGTCCAACCTATCTCAAAGAGTTGAAAGACAAGAGGGATGTGGGGCAAACCTCGTGTACAAATTTCATGATTCATATTGATCTTAATGTTATTTCTTCTAACACATGGGTATTGGATACAGGATGTGAAACTCATATTTGCACGTTGTTGCAAGAGTTCAAAAAAAATAAACATTTCAAGAAAGGAGATACAAGTCTCTTCATGGGCAACGGAGCAAAGGTTGTTGTCGAAGCCCAAGGAGAGTACGTTTTGAAGCTTCCAAATGGTTTGGAAGTTGTTTTGAAAAGCATTTTGTATGCTTCTAGTTTGACTAGGAACGTTATCTTTGTTTCTCTTTTAAGACAATATGGTTATGATTTAAAGTTTGTGGACAATGGTATTTGTGCTTTCATGAATAATGTCTTTTATTTTAAAGCAATTCCATCTAATGGAATTTATGAATTAGTTCATGATAGCACATCCTTTGACAACAAGTTGTACCAATCAAGCACCAAGAAACTCAAAATGGATTTGAGTAAGACTTATCTTTGGCATTCTCTCCTTGGTCATATAAACAAAGATCGCATACATACACTTCAAAAGAATGGTCTTTTGGAATCGAATGATGATTCATTTGATAAGTGTGAATCTTGTTTACAAGGAAAGATGACCAAGGAGCCCTTTAGTGGAACTAATGAAAGGGCGAAAGATTTATTAGGTATCATACATTCGGATGTATGTGGTCCTTTTAAGGCAATGACAAGGAATGGTGAAAAATAGTTCATTACCTTTATCGATGATTATAGTCGTTATGGGTATGTGTACTTGTTAAGACACAAAGATGAAGCCTTTGAAATGTTCAAAGTCTTCGAAAATGAAGTAGAAAATCAACTCAATAAAACCATCAAGAGTACTTCGTTCGGATAGAGGAGGTGAATACCTTAGTGATGCTTTTCAAGATCATCTTAGGAGTTGTGGGATTGTCTCACAACTCACTCCACCTGGAACACCACAACATAATGGTGTGTCCGAAAGGAGGAATCGAACTCTATTGGATATGGTTCGATCTGTGATGGCTAGAAGCACATTGCTTCTATCATTTTGGGGTTTTGCATTGCTCTCGGCAGCCCGTATATTAAATATGGCACCAACCAAGAAAGTGGACAAGAAACCTTTTGAAATATGGCATGGAAGGGTTCCATCGTGTTAGTGCACGGTTTGGTGACTGGTGATTTGCAGTTAAAGTATTCAAGACTAAAATATTCGATAGCTACGGAAAAGGGGTGTCGTTAGTGCACGGTTTTGTTGTCTGTAGCGATTTAATAAGTTAAAGGTTGTCTAGTCTTTATATTTAATGTATACTTAACGTAAATGGCTTAACGTAAATGGCCCATTCGCTATGGATTGTATAAAGAATGAGGTCCATTTGTAATAGACTAGGCTAGTTCGTTAAGGTATAAGCCCATTCGTTATGGAAGTAAAACTAATGAGGGCTGGTTCGTTAAGTTATTACCCATTCGTTATGGAAGCATAACGAATGGTGTCTAATTCGTTATGAAGGCATAACGAATTAGACTTAAATTAACGAACCAGAGCATATTGCCTATAAATAGGCTAATCCATGCTCATTTGTAAAGAGATCACACATATGAGAGATGTGAGGTCCATAAGTTATTATATATATTCTCTCCATAATGTATTTATCCTATTCATCAATAAAGTAAGTATTTAACGTGTAGATCTCATGTATTCGTATTGTATGATTGATGTATCGACGAGGCTAGATCTAGAAGGGTTTCTCACATCGTTATCATATTTAAAGGTATGGGGCTGTGAGGCTTATGTTAACACAATACCCAAAGCAAACTGGAAAGCCGATCCACTAATGGTATCTTTGTAGGATATCCCAAAAACTCTATGGGATATTAGTTCTACAACCCAACCGAGCAAAAAGTGTTTATTGCTCGAGTTCTTGGAAACTAAGTTCCTTATGCAAGGAACGAGTAGAACTGTGGAACTTGAGGACGATCGAGAACTACAAGCCGATACACATTTGGTTGATACTAGCAATCAACAAGAGGTTGTTGAGAATGATCAAATTATTGATCAGGACACACAAAACTTTCGCAAATCTGGTAGAATTAGCACTCCACCCGAAAGATATGGATTTTTCGTGGATGGATGCTATGTGGTAGATTCGGATGAACCAATCACATACCATGATGCAATGTCACAATCTGATTGTGACAAATGGCTTGAAGCCATGAACGTTGAGATGCAATCCATGCATGACAACCAAGTATGGGATTTGGTTGTACCACCTCTTAACTTCAAGCCGGTTGGAAGTAAGTGGGTTTTCAAGAAGAAAACCGATATGCATGGAAACTTGGATACTTATAAAGCAAGACTTGTAGCAAAAGGTTTTACTCAAACGCCGGTGGCAATGCTAAAGTCTATTAGGATATTATTTTCCATAGCTGCATATTATGACTATGAGATTTGGCAAATGAATGTCAAAACCGCTTTTCTAAATGGACATCCTGAGGAAGATGTCTATATGGTTCAGCCCGAAGGTTTTGTTGATCCACAACATCAGAATAAAGTATGCAAGTTAAAGAAATCAGTCTATGTATTGAAACAAGCATCTAGAAGTTGGAATCACCGTTTTGATGAAGAGGTTAAGAAATTTGGATTCATCAAGAACGCTGATGAGGCTTGTGTGTATAAGAATGATAGTGGGAGCATCATTACTTTCCTAGTATTGTATGTTGATGACATACTACTATTTGGAAATGACATTCCAACCTTGGAAGGTGTTAAAGTCTGGCTTGGGAGTTGTTTTTCCATCAAAGATCTTGGTGAAGCTGCCTATATTTTGGGTATAAAGATCTATAGGGATAGATCAAGGCGGTTGTTAGGTTTAAACCAAAGTGCATACATCGTTAAAATCTTGAAAAGGTTCAAGATGGAAAACTCTAAGAAAGGTTTGGTACCTATTCAAAGAGGAACGGTATTGAGTAGGTCTCAATTTCCAAGCTCAAAGGATGAGCAAGAAAAAATGAAAGGGATCCCTTATGCTTCTGCTATAGGATCCATCATGTATGCAATGATATGCACTAGACCGGATGTGTCATGCGCTTTGAGCATGACAAGTAGATTCCAACACAATCCGGGAAATAGCCATTGGATGGTGTTAAGAACATATTGAAATACCTTAGAAGGACTGAGGATATGTTTCTAATATATGGCTCTGGTGAGGAGGAACTTTTTGTAAAGGGTTACACGAATGCGAGTTTACAAAGTGATCGAGATGATTCTCGATCACAATCGAGATATGTTTTCGTTATGAATGGTGGGGCAGTCTCTTGGAAGAGTGCAAAACTAGATGTGGTAGCATTATCCACCACTGAATCGGAATACATCGCTGCCTCATTGGCAGCTCAAGAAGCTGCATGGATAAGGAAGTTCATTGCCGATCTAGGGATAGTCCGTACCATTCGGGACCCTCTAGAGATCTTTTGTGACAACGAGGGTGCGATTTCTCAAATAAAGGAACCCCGTGCACATCAAAAGACAAGGCACATTAAGCGGAGATTCAACTACATAAGGGATGAAGTTGAAAAAGGAAAGATATGTATTCGCAAAGTTCACACCGATCAAAACATAACAGATCCACTCACGATGCTCCTTGAAAGGCTGAAGCATGAGGGTAATACTTGCGGCTTAGGACTTCGATATTCTAGTAATTGGATTTGATCTATTTAGTATTTGGATATCGGAACAATTGTTATTTCGACTCATTCATATGAATATGGTTTATTATTATGACATTTTGAGTTATGTTCCATTTTAGCATGCTTAAATCCATGAATAAGTTAATTATTCTAAATGTCCGTAGTCGTTCATATTTGTGGAAACAAATATGAAGGTAAGACTATTATGAACTTGGATTGGGGGATATTCATAAGGCATGAATATAGAGCAAGGGTTTACTGCCAAGGTTCATAGATATTTATGGGATATAAATATTGGACTGACCTGCCCTCAAATGGTACTGCATGGAATCCTCCTGATTGGTGGTCATAAGTAAATTTGAGTAAAGGCGAATATCATAGTATCTTCCGACCTGAGATACAAATTGGGTCTTGATATTCACCAACTATTATGCTTTGACTTAGTTCTTCGCTGCTCTGAAACATGACGGTTCATAAGGCTAAGATCAGGTATGGTACGAGGTGATTGTGAGAGATGTATGTAGTCAAAAGGGGATTTGTCCCACTTATTCGTTGAGAGTAAGATTTCTAAGGCCTGCTAAGTTAAATCAACAGAGAATGATCACTCTGTGTCTCTGGATTTGACATGACATCTGTGGCAAAAGGATAAATGATAGATTCACCTAAATTATTTCAAGTCGGTGACTTGAAGGGGATGATTTTATTGAATGGCACTTCGTCATACGTATTAGCGGTAGTAAACCGTTGTTAGGCGGTATTTGTTATTTGCATCAATCTTCTATGTATCTTGTGCAAGTGGGAGATTGTTGGAGTCGGTTTGTCCAAGACACATATTAGAGTTGATATGGCTAGTACGTTATGATCCAAGTCGGGTCATACCCAATAACAAGCTAGACAAACACTACGATATTTATTTAAGATATGATCTAACAAATAAATATCAACACTTAGAATATTTGGAAATTGGATTTCTAAATATTTGCACTTGTGTAATAAATAAATTATATGGATAATTTATGTTATGAAAGATTTTGCATTTTGCATATACGATGTTATATAAGTGGGTTAAATAACAATATGCAAAACATATTGCTTCTGCATTTTGCATATAGATGTTATTTAAATGGGTTAAATAACAATATGCAAAACCTACTGCTTCTGCATTTTGCATATACGATGTTATTTAAATGGGTTAAATAACAATATGCAAAACCTACTGCTTTTGCATTTGGCATATACGAAGTTATTTAAATGGGTTAAATAACAATATGCAAAAACTACTGCTTTTGCATTTTGCATATACGAAGTTATTTGAGTTAGTTAAATAACAATATGCAAAGCATACTGGATTTTGCATGTTATGTTATGTTATAACATAAATAAATAAAATAGATTACTTGAGTTTGAATTGGGTGGGAATCTTTTGGCTGCACACTTTTTCCCCCTTCTCTCTCCTTACTTAATTGTTTTATTTATTTTAAGACATGCACTAGTTTTGGTTGGCAGATTTATGTGGTGCATTATTGCTCACAACCAACTCTCTTTCTCTCTCTCTCTCTCAATCTCATAAACACAAGTTGCAAGTAAACTTTTCCTTTCTTTCTCTCTTGATTTCGGCCAAGGAAAGAAATATCAAGGAAGAGTGTTCCAAGTGTAAATCCTAGCAAAATCAAGTTGTTTGTTGGAAGCTTCAAGGGTATACAAGCTTGAGGTTCTTCTATCTTGAAGACTAGCCCTTCATATCATCATCTCTTTCATTTTCTTGGACTCTTGAAGGTAGTATGCTATGAACACCCTATGGTTGTTTATATTGGTAAGCATGCAAATTCGTATATGGATCCAGGGCTTGGGCTTTGCATATAAAATCGGTTTTATATTCATCTAATTAACAAGATTTAAAAATTATTTATCCGCAGCGTTTTTCATATAAATGGGTTTATATGAATTTGGTAATCTTGTTAAAACCCAACAATGGCATCAAGAGCCGCTTATACGGATACATGCTTCAATAGATCTAAAAATTTTCAGGTTTTATGGTGTGGTTCACCATATGACCGAAAGTTTTGGGGCTTTTGGTTACCCCTTGGTTTTCAAGATTATACTTTACATGCATGTGGTAATCTTTAAAAATTAAGTCATTTGGATGATTGATTATTTTGTTTGGACAAAAACCCAAAGTTTTCGGTTTTCTTAACCTTGGACAAAAACTTTAAGGGTTAAAAGGGGAACCATTTTTGATTTACACAGTTTGCATATTCGGATATGCATTTGCATGTTCATAACCTAGCCATGACCTTGTGTTTGGATGTGTGTTTGTGTTGTGATTCATCCAATTATTCAATATGGTTGTAATATTCATTTATTTGGGTTTGTAATCTATTTATTCATTTCATATTGGTTTGTAATAATAAGTAGATTAGCTGTATTTTTTTTACTAGAAGAAAATGTAATCTTGTTAAAACCCAACTGTTAGTGCATGATGCTAGTAGTTCATTTTTCTCGTGTCTATTGTGTCTGTAATCGGTACATTGTTCTTATGTTGTGATGAACGTGCTAGTTTTGGTTTTGTGGTTAGCGAACTTATGTCTCGGCGAAGTTAGGGACAGCTTCGCCTAGGGTGTTCGGCGAAGTTGTCGTGGTATATAACCTAACTTCGGCCATTCACAAGATAGACGTCTTGGCAGTTTTGTTTTGCAAACTAACGTGATACTTGTTTGGTGTTTTTGGTTCTCTACATCGATATAACAAGTAGTCATTGTGTTTACGTGTTTTGTGTGATTTACGTATATCTCGTGTAAACACTCGTATCGTATACGTAGGGGATTCCGCACCCTCGTGTTACGAGATACTCCTGTGTAGATCCGGATGGGAACCTACAATTGGTATCAGAGCATTTGCTCGTGATTGTGGGGTTCGGGATTATCAGACGAGTGTTAAAATTATTCCGTTAGACTTTTCGCGGAATCGTTTCACGTAAAAAAACCGTTCTTTTGTCTGTTTCTCAAAAATACCCTCCAGATCGCACACCATATTACTTTCACAAACGTCAAAATCAAAGAATCAGACTAACAAATCATAGCAGATCATCCAGCGAAGTTGCCGTCATGTGAAACTAGGGTTTTGGCGAAGATATAACATCAGGCGAAGTTAAGGGACTGAGAAGTTGTTCTAGCGAAGTTGTCCCAGCGAAGTTGTTCTACAGAAGTTGTTCTATAAAAGTTGATCTAGCGAAGTTGTTATATAGCAAAGTTATCTTAACTTCGTTGTCCACTGTTCACAGAATACTTTGGTTTGGTTTTAGATCTCGTTCTGGTTAAGTATGACTTCGATAAACATCACTGAACTGGTAAATATGGAAGTTGAAGCTGGCTCAGCGACTAAAGCTCCAAAGCTACTTAAAGGAACTGATTTTGTTGCGTGAAAAGACAGATTTGAGCAGTATGTGAAATATCAAGATGCAAAGATGTGGGTATGTATTCAGGATGGATATATTCCACCAACAACTGAGTTCGAAGGTCATGAGCAACTAATGAAGTATAATAAGATGGAGGATGATGAGAAGAAAAATGTACGAGGCTGAGAGTAAAGCGCTAGCTGCAATAACAATGGCACCACTACAAGAGATTCTACTCACTTTCAGAAAGCACAAGTCTGCTAGAGAATTGTGGGAAGCATTAGAGAATCGCTATGAAGGTAATGTTGGAATTCTTAACTCCAAGACAAAGTTGCTGAAAACTCAATTCTCAGTATTCAAGTACTTTAAAAGTGAATCACTTGATGACATCATCACACAATACTACCACTTAATGACCGAGTTGAACAACTACTCCATAGAGTACACTGAGAGTGAGATTGTGGGAAGCATTAGAGAATCTCTATGAAGGTAATGTTGGAATTCGTAACTCCAAGACAAAGTGAGGGGTCGGCCCCCCTTAAAGGGTTTTTCCCCCCAAAATCGAAAACCCAAAACTTTTGTTATTTCTAATTTAACCTTTATTATTATTTATCCAAATAAATAATATTTCTCTCAAATGTAAATTATCCAAATAATTTATTTAACACACAATTGCAAATACTTAGAAAACCCATTTCCAAATATATAAGTGTTGATAATCATTGCTTAGATCTTATCTAATAATAATTATCGTGGCGTTTGTCTAGCTTGTTATTGGGTATGACCCGACTTGGATCAATACGTACTAGCCACATCAACTCTAATATGTGTCTTGGGCAGATCGATTCCAACAATCTCCCACTTGCACAAGATTCATAGAAGATTGATGCAAATAGCAAATACCGCCTAACAACGGTTTACTATCCCTAATACGCATGACGAAGTGTCATTCAATAAAATCATCCAGTTCAAGTCCCATACTTGAAATGATTTAGGTGAAATTATCATTTATCCTTTTGCCACAAATGTCATGTTAAATCCAGAGACACAGAGTGATCATTCCCTGTTGATTTAAATTATCAGGCCTTAGACATTTAACTCTCAATGAATAAGAGGGACAAATCCCCTATTGACTACATACGTCTCTCACTATTACCTTGTATTATACTTGAGCTTAGCCTTATGTACTGACATGTTTCAGAACAGCGAAGAACTAAGTCAAAATATAACAGTCGAGGAATATCAAGACCCAATATGTATCTCAGGTCGGAGGATACTATGAAGTTTGCCTTTACTCAAGTTTACTTATGGTCATTGATATAATGCTAAATATTTATGTTTCCCGTGTATATTTTAATTAATATTTTAATAGTTTTTGTTCGTTTTTAGTCGAGATTTGTATACTACTAACGTTTTTATGTTTCGTAGGTTCCGGGAGTTGATCGTGATTAAAATAGGAGAAAAACGAGCTAAATCGAGCCGACACGGAGATCCGGAACGCATCAGGAAAGAACCGGACAGAGACCGGTCAGACCAGGCCGGTCTGACCGACCCCCATGGAGGAGCACGCCGCGCCGCGCCAAGGGGAAAGGCGAAAAGCCCTAGGCGCGGCGCCTAGGAACAACTGGGCTAAAATTATTTCGTTTTTGCTTATTGTCGGGCCTTGTTTTCACTATTTAAACACCTTTAACTTAAACCTGACATAACCTTAAGCCACCATCCGAATTAGAGATCTTTGGAGCCATCTTACGAGTCTTGTGGTGATTTTGAAGGCAAGAGAACATCCGGTAAAGAGCTAGACGTTTAAGATCGAAGAATGCGGGTTTTATCGCCTTTAATCTTTCGTTCTATATTATTTCACCATGTTTTCAGTTTTGATTGTTTTGTTTGATTTAGACTATATGATGCTAGGCTAAACTTATAAACTACCTAGGTCATGATGAACCTTAGTTCGGTTTGATTTTTATTTGGATTTTCATTTCGTTATGGATTTTATGTTCTAAGTAAACGGTTGAGTTTGATTTAATTGATGCATATGATTGCTTGGCTTTGTTTACTTGAATTTATTGTTTCACATTGCCCTTGTTGATTGTTTCATAGGATAGGGTTTTGTTAGGCATTTACTGTGTGTTCTTGACTAGTTTGTGATTAATATGCATTAAAATCATAGAAACAATAAAATCAACTAAATAGATAAAAGTGAGCTGCTAGTCTAAAAAGCTGTAAAGTGATAGGCTATTAATAGATCTTTGCTTGTCGGGATTGCTAGATTTAGTTCTTCGTAAGGAGTCCTTCTAGGTTTGATTATCAGCTTAGTCTATTAAATTAATTGAGTCTGCTTTGCTATCTTTTGAATTCCGCGTTGTAAGGTAGGTTTTCGTCATAAAAGATACTTAGACATAAGAGATTAAATAACCGTAAGAAAGTTTAATATAAAACTGGTGAGTCTTAAAACTTGTTAGAAATCCATAGGCGTCTTCTTGAAGTTCAAGGGTCCTGTTCGGGTTTTCTGTCAAGGGTCTATTTTATGATCCCGGTTCCATAACTTGCGTTTTTCCATTTAAATTAATAACCACAACTTTGGGGATTCTGGCCTGGGTAGTTATTTTAATCATTTGAAATAATCCAAGTTTTCTAAATTGTTTATTAGTTAAAACTAATTAGGGTTTAAGTTTTATTAATTAATTAATAAGTAATGATTATGTTTTTTTATTACTTAAATAATTAGGGTTTGTTTTATTATTTTATTAATTAGTTTATTAATAGTTTAATTAAAGTAATCATTAGTTAATCATTATTAGAGTTATAATTAATTAGTTTTAAAATCCCCCTCAAATATTATTAATAAATAGTCGTGTCTTGTAATTGAGTCTAATTTGCTAGTTTCGTAATTTAAAGAGTCTCGTGGGTTCGATATCCGGACTTACTTAGCTGTACTAGAGTCGATCGGTTCACTTGCCGGTTAGTAGTTTAAGTTAAGTTTAAGGGTGTGAGTATTACTTAGTGTCTAGATTAGTATAATTTTAGTTATTTATTTTATAACTACTTTTAGCACATCAATCACAAATCACAAGGATTCCATGCAGTAAATTTGAGGGCGGGTCAGTCCGATATTTATCCCATAAATATCTATGAACCTTGGCAGCAAACCCTTTGCTATATTCATACCTCATGAATATCTACTAATCCAAGTTCATAATAGTCTTACTTTCATATTTGTTCCCACAACTATGATCGACTACGAACGTTTTAGAATAATTAAATTATTCATGGATTAAACATGCTAAAATGGAACATAACTCAAGAACATGACCATAACCACAACCATATGATTGAGTTAAATAAATTGTTCCAATATCCAAATACAAAATTCTGATCAAATCAAATCACTAGAATATCGAAGTCCTAAGGCACAAGTATGACCCTCATGCTTCGGCCTTTCAAGAAGCTTCGTGAGTGGATCCGCAATGTTTTGACCAGTGTGAACTTTGCGAATACATATCTTTCCCTTTTCAACTTCATCCCTTATGTAGTTGAATCTCCGCTCAATGTGCCTAGTCTTTTGGTGTGCACGGGGTTTCTTGATTTAAGCAATCGCACCCTCGTTGTCACAAAAGATTTCTAGAGGGTCATGAATGGTACGGACCACTCTTGGATCGGCAATGAACTTTCTTATCCATGCAGCTTCTTGAGCTGACAAGGAGGCCGCGATGTATTCAGATTCAGTGGTGGAAAAAGCGACCACGTCTTGTTTTGCGCTCTTCCAGGAGACAACACCACCATTGAGAACGAAGACATATCCCGATTGTGATCGAAAATCATCTCGATCAGTTTGGAAACTCGCATCAGTGTAACCCTTTACAACGAGTTCTTCCTCACCAGAGCCATATATCAGAAACATATCCTTAGTCCTCCTAAGGTATTTCAATATGCTCTTAACAGCCATCCAATGACTGGTTCCCGGATTTTGTTGGTATCTACTTGTCATGCTCAAGGCGCATGACACATCCGGTCTAGTGCAAATCATGGCATACATGATGGATCCTATAGCAGATGCATATGGGATTCCACTCATTTTGCCTTGCTCATCCTTTGAGCTTGGCAATTGAGAAGCACTCAACATTGTTCCTCTTTGAATAGGTACCAAACATTTCTTAGAGTTTTCCATCTTGAACCTTTTCAAGATTTTCTCAATGTATGCACTTTGATTCAAACCTATCAACCGCCTTGATCTATCCCTATAGATCCTTATTCCTAGAATATAGGCGGCTTCACCAAGATCTATTATGGAAAAGCAGCTTCCAAGCCAGGCTTTTACACCTTCCAGGGTTGGAATGTCATTTCCAAATAACAGTATGTCATCGACATATAATACCAGAAAGGTAAAGATGCTCCCACTAGCTTTCTTATACACACAAGCTTCATCAGCGTTTTTGATGAATCCAAATTTCTTAAATTCATTATCAAAACAACGATTCCAACTCCTAGATGCTTGTTTCAATCCATAGATTGATTTCTTCAACTTGCATACATTGTTGGGATGTTGTGGATCGACAAAACCTTCATGCTGAACCATATAGACATCTTCCTCAAGGTGTCCATTTAGAAAAGCAGTTTTGACATCCATTTGCCATATCTCATAGTCATAATATGCGGGTAGGGAAAACAATATCCTTATAGACTTTAGCATTGCCACGGGCGAAAAAGTTTCATCATAATCAACCCCTTGAGTTTGAGTGAAACCCTTAGCTAAAAGTCTAGTGTGACTACCACCAAAAATTAGACTAATCTGGTAATTATCTTAACTGTAATCGCGTATTAATTAGTAAGATAAATATATAGGAATAATATTTTTACCTAAAGTCTTTGATTTTAGTTGAGTTTTAAAATATGGAACCCGAAAAAAAATTTCAATTTTGTCGTGTAGCTGACACTATACAGATTGACACTGGGTAATATCTCGAAACGGATAATTCGTAAACATGTCAAGATGACCTCGAAAAATTAAATTTTATGTTAGAATATTAGAGATAGTATTTAAACTTAATTTTAGAAGGTTCGAATCGCAAAAATTAGAAAATAAGTAACCGAAAGCCAGTATAGGACACCGTAAGGACCCGACACCAAGTTTCTCAGAAAATTATATTCTTAGGCAGACGTTGACTGTAATCTTGTTTCGCTCAAAGTCTGATTATAATTATTAGAAACGGAAGTTGTTTGGCTAGATAAATTACGAGATACGTTTAACCTTAACGCCTAGATAATACCACATGTTATTATTTTAAAACCAACTTTCCAACTCCCTTACCCCACTCTCGGCCGCCAACTTACTCACAAACCCACCCACTTGCAATATAATATTAATAATATACATACATGTAATGATTAGAAGGTTACTTGTAAATATAAAACATTGCCAACACAACCTATACAATCCTAATCACCAACCCTATACCCTCCTTCTCTCTCCATATAAACTGTATACCACCACCACCCCTTCACCATATCACCTTTTCAAATTATTATACCCACCATTGTTGAAGATTAGGAATTCTGGATGGAAGTTTAAGAAAATAACAAGGAGTAGGAAGCCACACAAGGCCATATTATCACTTCCTTAGACATAAAATCCGAAAATCTAAGGTAACCCACTTCAAGATTTGTGTATATTAGTTGTTATTTGATGTTTAAAGCTTGATTTTAGTATGCTTGATAGTGTGCATGCAAGTATAATATGGATGTATGCATGCATGTGTGTGACCCGTGAGTTTGCATGTGAATGTATAAGATGGATTTTGTTGACCTTAGGACTTATTATGGTTGCATTTTAGCTTGTATTGATTGTCCATATTGTTATTATTTGAGTTTATTTAACAAATGGGTTTAAGTATTATTGTAATGGTGAAAGTAAATGTGAAAATGGTCAAAAGATTGGAAATGGATTGTGGGTAAAAACACCCACTAGAACCGTGGGTTTTGGTTTGGGTGTTGGATTGAGGTTGTTAAATTGATTAAATGTTAAAATGGTTAAAAATAAATGATAATTTTGAAAACCCACTTGGTTGATTTATTAAAGATTACTTGAAAAGTTGTAAGTAATAATAATAATGGTTTTGAAAAGGTAAAAAGGATCTTGGAAAAGAGTTGACAAAAGTGTAGAGATTTGATTATATTGAAAAGTTACTTACACACGCAAGTAATACAAAAATTTGATTTTTGATCATAAAGCTCATACTTGTCTTGTATTGATTTTGATATGGATTGAAAATGACAAACTAAGTGATTGAATGGGACATATGGAAAAGAATAAAATCTACTAGAAGTACTAGGAGCATGAAACATGGTAACTTAGATAAACAAGAGTTTGTGTTTAACTTACTAATAAAAGAAACTTTGTAAATTGTACAAGATGTTTTGTAAGATGATTTGATAAGTGAACATAATCTTGTGTGGATAATTAAAGACTTGTGGTTAGGATTACTTCAGTAAACTCTTTTGTAAAGATTGTTGCTATGATAATAAGGTTGTTAAAAATTACTACTTGCTAGTAATAGAAACTTTGTTGTTAAAGAATCAAGAATGTGTTTGTTTAAAGGATAATAATGGGATGAAATAAGAGGTTAATATGGGTTATTAAGATCTGGAAATTTTGGTACATAAACATCTTGTAGAGATTATAGAAATAACATCTTCATTGTATAGTTGAAAGCTTAAGCTAAGGCTTGAACATGAGTAGAAAAAGAAATTGTTTTGTGTGCATACTTGGTGCTAGATGATCAAACATGGATATGATAATATATTACTTGTTATTATATGTATATTTGATGTACCAAATGGTTTGGTTTTGACATTGTGACTTAAACAGCTTGTCGGTGACTTTAACGGTCGGAAAGTTCGACTTTTAAAGTGAACCGACATGAATTTTTGGAACTGAACTAAAACAGATCCTAAAGTCATAATATTCTTATATTTAACATAAGTTAAAGTATAAGAAAATTCAAGAATAGCAAAACTTAAACCAACCCGGTTCGGTCACAAAAACAGACACGAAAACGTTAAAAATTGGCATTTTTAAGAAATTGGCAACAAAATAAAAACCCATAACATTTTTATTTAAAAACCAATAAAATTTGACTAAAAACTATATAAAAAGTGTTTTAGATAATTTAAAACTAAAAGTTTTCACAAAATAACAACCGGTTCGTTTTTAAGCTCAAAACCGACGAAACCGACAAAACCGATTATAATAGAGTCAAAATTTTAAATAAAATAATAACTTAAATTTTCCAAAACACTCTAGCAACTAAAGGTAATAATTTTAATAAATTTTAATAATTAATTTAAATTATTAAATAAAATAATTATTAGTTGATTATTACTTGTTTATATTTTTAAGTGTGTATTTATAGAATTATAAGTAGTAAACTTTATGTGTTGTGTGCTTGTGTGGATTATTTAGAATAAGAATATATATATATATATATATATATATATATATATACATAAATGTATATAGTTAACCAATTTTGGTCAAACCCGAACTTAAAATTAATGAACGTGTACTAATATAGGACACGAGCGTTTATACAAACACCGGATTCAAAGGTGAGTTCTTCCTCCGAAAATCATATTATATATCTATATTCGTATTTATATAAATGTTTTGAAAGCGCATTATACTTTACAAATTGTCGTTATTGTGGATGAATCAATTTGGTTAAATAACTGTTAACCGAATTCAGGGCACAGAAATGTTGGTTGATCTATCGGGGTGACGCCCCCCACTTCCATTCGCGTTGGATTAAAAGTGGGAATATTTCTAGTATGGTACGTTTCGAGTTATCAAATTGGTAGTCATATACGCGTTGTATTCTTAGCTAGTTTACAACTAACGCTTTTTGTGCTTAAAGGTAAAATGCGGGTTTCGTTATTGTGTTGTACCGTGTAGAGATCAGTATTGTTGGGAGTATAATTGTAGGTTCCCAGCCGGATCTACACGGAAATATCTCGTTCTACGTAGGTGCGGAATCCCTACGTAAGACGATACGAGTGTAGAATCGATATACGTTAAACACAAGCAAACACACGTTACAATAAACAAAGAACACGTTGTATTGCAACTAATAACACGTGATATGTCAATCACCGATTACATGTACTTCATCATTAATTACAAAACAAGCCGCAGCTAAGCTTTTATGGTTATCGACAACTTCGCCTAACATGTTAGGCAAAGTTGTTGATAACTTCGCATGTTCCACAAGTTCGCTTATAAGAGGCGAACTTGTGAAACAAGTTAACAAAACATTAATACAAATCCAACTAACACAATTACAGACACTAGATACTGAACTACTGACATCATGCACCAACAGACTCCCCCTTGGCAGTAGCTTCATATCTCATATTCAATCACGTGTCTCGTAATCTCAAAAATCTCATATCTCCCGTCTTCAAGCATGAACGTCTTCTCGTACACAAACTGAAACTACTCTTTGGTATTTCTTGGCTTCTTTCCAAGCAGGAATGTAAAATATCTTTTTCTCGTTCAGCACCTGCAAGTCCGCTTGAGACAAATTCACTAAGTGCATAGGATCATACACTCTCATCAACTCTTGTTCATCTTCATCCTCCATCACTGCTTCAGCTTTTTCACTATCAACGTACCACCATTTCAGATCTTTGAGCACATCCTTGGGCATTTGTTTCATCGGTACTTCTTTTAGACACTGGATCGACTTATACTTCATTATCATCCAAGGCTTGCCATCATCTCTCATGCCTCTGTCTTTATCTTCAACTAGCTTTCCTTTCTGCGGTTTCAACAATTCAAACTTTTTCTCCTTTATGCTTTCTTTCCAGACTATCTTCCCAATAATCCTAGCCATGTTATCATCACTCCTGTTTATCAACCCCAACCTGGCTAAGTCCTTCACCTCACACTCAGGCAACGTATTCAACGACCTCAACAATCTCTTGAAATACCGAACCCCATCATAACGTTTAATCACAAAAAGTTTCAACTGTTCATCATATAACCAGCATATTATCCCCTTTTTCAATTCAGCATACCCTTTGATGTTGTAACTTTTCTTGAACATAGTAGGGACCGCCGGTTTCTTAGTCTTTACGAACCACTGAGCGTAGCCTTCTTTCCATCTTGGCTGCTCCTCCCATTCAGTCTCATCACATTCCGTATTTTGACCCAGATCTGACTTTTCAACTGCCGGAATTTCATGCTCAATGTTCTCCTCCACAATCTCTCCTTTTTCAACTTCATTGTCAATCACGATCTCAGCTCCTATCTTCTCGATCTCTTCCAATGGTAACACATCATCATCACCTATAACATCATCATCCTCAGCATCCATAACCACCACATCATCACCCCCTGAACCGCCAGCTGCACTCGTTGACTCCCCTGAGATGTGGAAGTCCCAAGAGCTTGTTCAGTTCTTGGCAACTCTCCACCTGCATCATTCGATGCATTGGGATCATCGTCTCGATCGTTATGCTTCTTCGTCCTCAGCTCGTCACCCTTACAGCTTGTCTCCCCCTGAGATGCCAAGAACTGTTTCAAGGCATCAAAACACCGTTCTTTTGTCCGTTTCTCAAAAATACCCTCCAGATCGCACACCATATTACTTTCACAACCGTCAAAATCAAAGAATCAGACTAACAAATCATAGCAGATCATCCAGCGAAGTTGCCGTCATGTGAAACTAGGGTTTTGGCGAAGATATAACATCAGGCGAAGTTAAGGGACTGAGAAGTTGTTCTAGCGAAGTTGTCCCAGCGAAGTTGTTCTACAGAAGTTGTTCTATAAAAGTTGATCTAGCGAAGTTGTTATATAGCAAAGTTATCTTAACTTCGTTGTCCACTGTTCACAGAATACTTTGGTTTGGTTTTAGATCTCGTTCTGGTTAAGTATGACTTCGATAAACATCACTGAACTGGTAAATATGGAAGTTGAAGTTGGCTCAGCGACTAAAGCTCCAAAGCTACTTAAAGGAACTGATTTTGTTGCGTGAAAAGACAGATTTGAGCAGTATGTGAAATATCAAGATGCAAAGATGTGGGTATGTATTCAGGATGGATATATTCCACCAACAACTGAGTTCGAAGGTCGTGAGCAACTAAAGAAGTATAATAAGATGGAGGATGATGAAAAGAAAATGTATGAGGCTGAGAGTAAAGCGCTAGCTGCAATAACAATGGCACCACTACAAGAGATTCTACTCACTTTCAGAAAGCACAAGTCTGCTAGAGAATTGTGGGAAGCATTAGAGAATCGCTATGAAGGTAATGTTGGAATTCTTAACTCCAAGACAAAGTTGCTGAAAACTCAATTCTCAGTATTCAAGTACTTTAAAAGTGAATCACTTGATGACATCATCACACAATACTACCACTTAATGACTGAGTTGAACAACTACTCCATAGAGTACACTGAGAGTGAGATTGTGGGAAGCATTAGAGAATCTCTATGAAGGTAATGTTGGAATTCGTAACTCCAAGACAAAGTGAGGGGCCGGCCCCCCTTAAAGGGTTTTTCCCCCCAAAACCGAAAACCCAAAACTTTTGTTATTTCTAATTTAACCTTTATTATTATTTATCCAAATAAATAATATTTCTCTCAAATGTAAATTATCCAAATAATTTATTTAACACACAATTGCAAATACTTAGAAAACCCATTTCCAAATATATAAGTGTTGATAATCATTGCTTAGATCTTATCTAATAATAATTATCGTGGCGTTTGTCTAGCTTGTTATTGGGTATGACCCGACTTGGATCAATACGTACTAGCCACATCAACTCTAATATGTGTCTTGGGCAGATCGATTCCAACAATCTCCCACTTGCACAAGATTCATAGAAGATTGATGCAAATAGCAAATACCGCCTAACAACGGTTTACTATCCCTAATACGCATGACGAAGTGTCATTCAATAAAATCATCCAGTTCAAGTCCCATACTTGAAATGATTTAGGTGAAACTATCATTTATCCTTTTGCCACAAATGTCATGTTAAATCCAGAGACACAGAGTGATCATTCCCTGTTGATTTAAATTATCAGGCCTTAGACATTTAACTCTCAATGAATAAGAGGGACAAATCCCCTATTGACTACATACGTCTCTCACTATTACCTTGTATTATACTTGAGCTTAGCCTTATGTACTGACATGTTTCAGAACAGCGAAGAACTAAGTCAAAATATAACAGTCGAGGAATATCAAGACCCAACGAGGCGCTGAATAGCATGAGTCTGGATTAGATTTACTCTTGATTGTTCTGCCACGACCCTTTCAAGCGCTGCTATTCTTTCCGAGTCGGATAAGGTTGCATCAAAATCAAACCTCATATGTGATATGTCTTGAGCGTACGGAGGAGGGATTCCCAATGTAACCGGCACCTCAGAAACAGGTGGAAACGTAACCGCAGGTGGTATCGTAACCGACAACCCTGCAGTGGCGACAACCGTCGACTCAACAAACCTTGCTATGACCTCCGATGGAGTAAGAGATGAAGGTGGCAAGGTCACAATCTCCGGAGCCAAGAGCTGGAATGTAGTGGGTGGTATGCCAAACGAAGATGAGGTAGTCACCACGGGAACATCCGTGGCGCTTGGCCCTGTACTGGCAATGATGTAGGGACTATAGTCATACCAGACAGTACGGATGGAGAGAAACGAACCACCCTTGAGCTCTCACCAGCTCCCGAACCTGCACCTGCCCTTTCCCTTCTCGCTCTACGGACCAACCGATGTAAATCTTCCTCAAAATCCGAATCACTGTCATCAGTGTCTCTCTTTCTCTTCCCTTGAATCCTTTCTTGTGTAACTAAAATCCGTCTAGCTTCAGCCATATCATCATCTGAGGAATCTGAATCAGCCTCCGTCGTAGTTATCATAGCCACATCCACACTAGTAACCCGTGCAACCGAGACTTGTACATCTTCCTCTGGATCAACACGTTCCATATCAAAAAATCCTTGACCGCCAAACGCAGCTTCAAGGTATACATTTTCCTCCGGTGCCACAACAGGAGCAGCAGGTAAAGCTTGCTGAACCACAGGTGGTGGTTGAGGTGCTTCAGCCTTTTGTGGTGCAGGATCCCGAAACTCGTCCCCACGAGCTGCAACATACCTCGGGTTGATCAAGTACCCAAATAGCGGAGTATGTCGAGGACGGAGTTCTGGCTTACTTCTGGCACTTGATGATCTACACTGGGCAAAGATTCGCTTGCTGACACTTTCCACATACCGAATCGAACGGCGCTGAGGTAACGAGGGAGCCACGTGATTCAAGATCATTTGAAGAAATCTTGGGTATATTAAGAATCTCTCACGCGCCACCGCTCGTCTTTGACGGTCTATCTCGTAGAACACCATCTGACTAAAGCTATAACGCTTATTGTAAGTCAGTGCTGTCATCGCCGACTGCATCGTTGCATCCATTCCATCTGTACCGGCCTTTCTACCCGACATGCACACGATCATCACGTGCATGAGAAAGCACCATTGATCTAACAAGAACCCCTTTCGTCTTTGAGTATCCCCCAATGGACCAGAATAGCCCATTCTTAGAAAGCACCATCTCTGAATGGAGCCACGAAGTCTGTAGGATCGTCTCTCGTTTCATCTCCAAATTGCAAGGCCACCCTGATCTGCTCAGACGAGAACTGCACTACCTGATTGTTAACCGTTGCACGCATAACCGGGGGCTCGACTCGACAATCATGTTCCACTATCTGCCAGAAATCTTCTATGTTTGGCAAAGAGATAGGCAGTTTTATAGTAATAGCGTGGAAGATACGCGAGCGGATAAGAAACGTGATGATCTCGCGGAAATCATCAACACCGCTCGCATCCGGGTCCAGAGTAATGTACATATTATGCCCCGGGAAAAACTGACGGTTGTTGTCTCCACCTTCATTACCACCTGCACCACCGGCTCCAGCTACAGCTGCCATTTCTGCAACAAAAACAGTCTAAGTTAGAGAATCGTCAAGTCAAATCACAAGTTCGCCTGTTACCATGAGCGAAGTTATGATTTACTCTGTATAGGCGAAGTTAGGGGTGGGGCGAAGTTGGTAATAACTTCCCCTGATAAATGTAAATTAAAAATAAGTTAAAAGGGCCAGACGAAGTTAATGATAACTTCGCCTAACCACAACTTCGCCTCATATACTATTAAACAATTAAATATCAGGCGAAGTTAACCCTTAGGCGAAGTTAATGATAACTTCTCCTAAACTGTAACTTCGCCTGAATCTGAAGCGACAACAGTATAGACGGCCAAACGAGGTGAAATTGGATAATTTGATGATTGTGGACTCTACAAAACATGTTTTTGAGGAGATCACGACGATCAAGTTGATTACGACAACGTGAAAATAAGTTTGAAAAGCGGGTGTTGAGGGTTTGAATGAACGGGGTCACGAATCGGATCAAAACAATCTTTGATTAACGCCATTGACATAGATTATAAGTTAGGACAACACTACATACCTTAAGACGAATTGAAATTGATTAATATGAAGGTTTGATTCACAAGATAACTTCGCCGAGGATTAACAGTTGAAAAGTTCGCTGGTTTATGAAAAGTAAAAGTAAAAAGAGTTTGACTATAAGACTTCTTTATATACCTTCAATATTATACAGGCGAAGTTAGGGTTAACTTCGCTTACCCCTTAACTTCGCCTGTTTAATAAGTTCGCCTATAATTTCACAACTTCGCTTATATTAAAAGTTACAAAACAAGCCCTTATAAATTGAACATTTTGCCATTAACTTTTAAAACCTCCTTTAAAGCGTTAAAATAAATATGATCAATGACCAAGTAACCAGGTATTAAACCATAATACGACATAAGTAAAATCAAAGTTTGAGATAGAATACACGGGATCAAATTTCAGTCTGACAGGACTTACATGTTTTAGAAAAGATCCGAACAGGAATCATACTAATTAAGTGACTGTCACTTAGATCCATGTTCAGCTGTATTATGACATAAAGAAACAGGTTGAAAGCAGGTAAACAACTTAGCATGGTTTTCATCGTTTCTGTGATACGGATTAGGTTCAATTAAGCTAAAAATATAAATGGACAACACATCAGAGAATGTGATGTTTCCTATCTATTCTCAAAGCGTATTTGGCTTTCCCCAAGTCACCCCGAGTTGACCTCGACCCGTAGTGTCTGATTAAGCTGTAAATACATCTCGATATTCATCTCGTTCTCGGTCTTGCCTTTTCATTGATAAGTAAAACATAATAGACTTCAGAAGGCTTAAATAATAATAATATTTTTTTTTTAATTTTTTTTTTAATTAAAAACGAGAAACACGGTTACTCGGGATTGATCATCACATTTAGCTCAACAAGGTTTTGAAAACGATTTTTGTCAAACGCTTTAGTAAACAAATCAGCGAAATTATCTAACGAATCAACCTTTTCTAGCATTATTAATTTCTTCTCAGCACAATCCCGTATAAAATAATGACGTATGTCAATGTGTTTAGTTTTACTGTGCTTTACGGGATTGTTAGTTAGTGAGATCGCTGCAGTGTTGTCAATGCAAATAGGAGTTTGAGTGAAATTCATACCGTAATCGCGTAACTGCTGTTGTATCCAAAGAACCTGGGAGCAGCAGTTCGATGCTGCCATGTACTCTGCTTCACAGGTAGAGATGGCGACAGAGGTCTGCTTCTTGCACTGCCATGACATTAATCTGCCTCCAAGAAACTGGCATCCACCCGTTGTCGACTTCCGATTCTGATTGCATCCTCCATAGTCAGAATCCGTGTAAGCGACCAACTCCAAGTCTCCCCCTTTCGTGTACCACAACCCCAGCTTAGGATTCCCTTTGAGATACCGCAATATCCTCTTCACTCCTTTCATGTGAGATTCCTTTGTGTTTGCCTGAAAACGAGCACAAAGACAAACTGCAAACATAATATCAGGTCTAGATGCAGTTAAATACATTAAAGAACCTATGATTGCCCGATATTGTGTGGGGTCCACTTCTGCATCACTGTCTGAGTCAGCACCCAGTTTGTGGTTGACGCAAACTGGAGTATCAAATGGAGTGCTGTCCTCCATCTTGAAGCGTTTGAGAACGTCTTGGACATATTTAGTCTGATGAATGAACATCCCATCTTTCTTCTGATCAACCTGCAATCCTAAAAAGAAAGTTAGTTCACCCATAGCACTCATTTCAAACCACTTTTTCATGACGGCTTCAAACTCCTGACACATGGCTACTTTTGATGCAGCAAAGATGATGTCGTCCACGTAGACTTGAACCAGAAGAAAGTCTCTTCCTTTTCTCTTAACGAACAGTGTGCTATCGATCTTTCCCCTTTCAAAACCATTCTCAAGCAAGTAATCGGATAGAGTTGCATACCAGGCACGAGGGGCCTGATGTAGCCCATATAGCGCTTTACTTAGCTTGTACACGTGATCAGGAAAGTCTGGGTCAGGAAAACCCGGAGGTTGCTCAACGTACACAACCTCATCGACTTTACCGTTAAGAAACGCACTTTTCACATCTAACTGGAACACCTTCATCTCCTTGTGTGCCGCAAATGCCAAAAACAAACGAATCGCTTCCAATCTCGCCACAGGAGCAAACACTTCATTGTAGTCGATCCCTTCTTGCTGATTAAAACCTTTTACAACCAGCCTCGCCTTGTTCCTGATAATTATTCCTTTTTCATCTCTCTTGCATTTGAAAACCCATTTTGTGCCAATCGCATGTACATTCGTCGGTTTTGCAACCAATTTCCAAACCTCCATCTTCTGGAACTGGGCTAACTCTTCTTGCATGGCTTCGACCCACGAGCTGTCCTTTAGAGCCATTTGATAGTTCTTTGGTTCAATCTGACTAATGAAACAGGTTTACAGGCACTCGTTAATGATAACTGTTTCTTTGATACTTGCGTAAACACAGGTGTCCTCATTCAAGCTTCGTCTTGTTTGTACACCATCAGACAGATCACCTATCACGTTCTCCAAAGGGTGATATTTATGAACTCCTGTAGTCGGAACCGAACTGACTTGCAGATTGTCTTCCAGGTTCGAAGATAGTTCATCAATGGGCGATTGTTGTTGAGAGTGAAAAGGATTGAAGAATTCGTCTTCAGTAGAGGCAGCAGGGGTGTCGACAGCAGTTGACGAGGAAGGTTGACATTCATCGTACTGCGGTCGTTGCACAAAATTTTCTTCCTCATCATAAAGAATCTGCGTAGCTATTCTCTCATCAACTTCTGCACAATCCAAGTAAGGCAAATTAAAAGATTTAAAAAGCTTATCATAGTCGAAAGCCCCAGCGGGTCCCGTGCTTGGTTTTGGTGATTTGTAACTTGTGATGTCAGAGTTACACACCACCTCAACCTTGCTGGTTGATAGATTAAAGACTCGTCTGTTGGGTGTCCCAACAACATATCCGACTAAAATACCTTCGTCGGCTATCTCACCAAATTTTTAGTTCGTCTTTAATATCGAACACGGGGACCCGAATGGTTCGAGACCATTCAAGTTAGGCTTTCTACCATGCATAAGTTCATAACATGTTTTATTCAATCTTTTAACAGTTAAAACTCGATTAAGGATATAACAGGCTGTTGCAACAGCTTCAGCCCAGAACACCACAGGAAGTTTAGCATCAGCCAGCATGGTTCTGGCTCCTTCAATTAGCGTTCTGTTCTTCCTCTCAGCCACCCCATTTTGTTGCGGAGTATACGGAGCGCTGTACTGGTGCTCTATCCCTTTCTGTAAGCAGAATATCTCCATCTGATAGTTTCTGAACTCTGTCCCATTGTCACTCCTGATGTATTTAACCTTTCTCCCCATAATATTCTCAACTTTGGTAATCAAGTTAATTACCAACTGAACCGTTTCATCCTTTGTCTTCAGGAAATATACCCAAGAATATCGAGAGAAATCATCAGTTATCACCAAGCAGTATGATGTTCCACCTAGTCTTTTTACATTCACGGGACCGAAGAGATCCATGTGAAGTATGTCTAGGGTACTGACTATTGAATTAACCTTCTTGGTGTGATGAGATTTCTTGTGTTGCTTTCCCTTCTTGCACGATAGACATTGGTCTTCAAAGTTGAAATTTTTCAAGGGAACACCCAGCACCAGCCCATTCTTGACAATGTAGTTCATTTTTCGAAGATGTATATGCCCCATTCTTCGATGCCATAACTCGGACTCCGATTCAGTTGCTTTTGACAGAAGACATGATTCTTCTGTTGCCATCTCAGTCGACCTCATGTCCATTACATATGTATTCTTTTCCCTTGGAGCCTTCATCACTATCCATGCCTCTGGTATCTTGAAACCAGGATACAGTGCAATCGCTTAATTTTTGGTAAAGTGCACAATGTAATCTTTGTCGCAGATCTGAGACACACTCAGCAAATTATGCTTCAGCTCTTCAACGAAATTCACCTTTTCTAACTTCATTTTACCATTAGTCACCGTCCCAATTCCAGTAATTCTACCACCACTCTCTCCAGCAAAACTTACTCTACCTCCCTGAACAGGTTTCCATTCGTGTAACAAATTCTTGTTACCAGTCATGTGCCGGGAACAGCCGCTATCTATAACCCATAGATTGTTTGCAGCCCTGTTCAACTGTTCCTGCACGATTAAAGAAAAGATTAAAATCTTGGGACCCAAGACCTACTGGTCTTGGGTCGATTAAATCTGTTAAACTGCATCCCGTGTTTTGGTCGTCCAAAGTCAGTTTGATAATGACTTCTGTAAGTTCTGGAAGGATACCTTCTTGGAGATTGACTATGAGGACATCTAAACCTTCGTGACTTAAGTGAATTGTAACCAGTAGTTTGGTTGTTAACAGGGAAAAACTGAGATTGACATCTTTGAAATCTTGGTTTAGTCCAATGTCTGAACATTGGTAAATTTGCGTTCTGTCTATTATAATAATTACTGTTTGGTTTATTCTCAGTTTTCGGAGGCCTCATACCTCTGAATCTCTGATCTAGAGGGCAATCAGCAATCAGGTGTCCTATTTGATTACATCTGAAACAACTCATGTGTTCAACTTTCGTCTCAACAATTGTTTTTAGATGTTGAGGTTGCATTACTGCCCGTTTGTCTAACATATGGTGGGACATACGGGTTTAGTGGAGAATTCTTTTCCGTTGGTTTATGGTCCTCTCCACGTTTTAGTAACACTACCTCTTCTTTTGTCTCACTAGACTCGGATGTCTTGTCCGAATTTGATGAGACAGAACTAGGAACAGAAATCTTAACATTCGAAACATGCTTACTCATTTCGTTTTTACTAACTTCTGGATCTTTAATCGTAACCTTAACAGGAACTGTCTGACCAATTTCAACATCAACAGATTTCTGATTACTAGGATCATAAGTATAGTTATGATTATAAGGTGGTGGAACTTCAGAATATCCAATTCCTCCCCTTTTAACTGGGGAACGTTGATCACTTACGAGGTGATCAAGTATTGCAGAGGAATTTCTAAATTGCTCAAGCTTTCTGTTTAGTTCCACCACTTTCACCTGGTAATCAGCTATCTGTTTATCCCTTTCAGCAATTAGTTTGGTTTTCTCTTCTAACACTTCATAGCTAAGATCAATTACTTGTATTTTTTCAGCTAGACTGGCTTTAAGACTTCTGATATCTTTTTCACTAGCTTTTATTTTTACCGAGTAACTGTTTTCTCTAGTTTTAGTGTAATGATGATCTTCTTTTAATGTTTTAAATTGAGCATCCAAACTAACAAACTGATCAGTTATTGTTTTCAATTGTTCAGACAGATTTTCACATTTCGTACAAGGGAGATTAGAACTTACCTCAGAAAGCTGATCGTTCACTTCCGCCATGTAAGCTTGATTTTCTCCAGTCACTTTCTCACTTCCTGCAGTTTCGATGTTTACCAAATTTGCCTGTTCGAAGTCTTCCTCAACTTGTAGATTCCAGTTATACCCACTACTGTGTCTAGATACCATAGCCTTATTTTCACTACCACCACCAATCTGTTGTGTAGACCTGTTTTGACTGCGTTCTACTCTGTCATTTGTGCATTCTTTAGCAAAGTGGCCATTCTGTTGACAGTTATAACACCGGACTTTTGACTTATCAAAACCTGGTCTTTCACCAAGAAATTTTCTACCAGTCTTCTTCATAAACCTTTTAACTCTTCTTACAATCATTGCCATCTGCCACTGCAGATCCATCTCTTCTAGATCATCAGCATCAATCTGATCATAGTCTTCATCCAAAGTTGCGGGATCGACTATTTTACCTTTGATGTAGTTTTCATAAGAAGCAATGAAAGATGCATAGAGAGCAAGCTGCTGTTCAGCAGATTTAACACTCATAGGCATCTGAGAGTATTTGTTGTTCGGAACACTTGAGGAAAAACTACCCTTTGTTGCTTGAGGTTTAGAAGTATTTGTTCCACCAGCCACGAAACACACATCACCATCCATGTTGAGAGTTACATGACCTTCATGAGTTGAGTTAGCGCTCGAGTCTCTCTTTGAGTAGTAAGCAGATGATTCTGACTTTGGACTTCAACTTGAATTAACTTTCGCACCGTACATTCTCGGATCCTGAACCTGATCAGTTGGTGTCTCTTTTCGAACCATGTTAAGTTCAAAAGTTCGTAGTTTATTGACTGCTGTTTCCAAGTCAATGTTGGCAAACTCTTTATCTTCTCTCATCAAGACAGTGTACATTTCCCATTTCGGTGGGAGAGCATCAAGAAGTTTTTCTACGATCTCCTCTTCTTTGTAAACAATGGAATAATTGCTGAGTTCGGTCATCAGGTGATAATATCTTGTGATGATATCATCAAGTGACTCATTCTTCAAATGTTTGAACACCGAGAATTGGGTTTTGAGTAGCTTAATCTTGGATGCACGTATCCCCACATTACCTTCATATCGGTTTTCAAGCGCTTCCCATAGCTCTCTGGCGGTTTTATATTTCCTGAAGGTGTGAAGAATCTCTTGTGGAAGAGCCATTGTTATCGCAGCATGAGCTTTGCTTTCAGCCTCATACATCTTCTTTTCTTCCTCTTCCATCTTGTTGTACTTCTTAATTTGTTCGCGACCCTCATACAACGCCGTTGGTGGGAAGTATCCATCTTGAATGCACACCCACATCTTAGCATCTTGATATTTAACATATTGTTCAAACCGATCCTTCCAAGCCACGAAATCGGTACCCTTTAGCATTTTTGGGGCCTTAGTTGCAGAGCCGGCCTCAACTTCCATTTTCACCAGTTCCGTAATGTTTATCGAAGTCATCGCTGAAAAAAAATACGAACAAACACTCAAAGAAACCCAAAATTAATTAATTTTTTTTATTCTGAACAGTACTGTAGACGAAGTTAATGATAACTTCACTTAAGTCTTAACTTCGCTGGATTACACAACTTCGCTGAAATTCTTAACTTCGCTTCTTCTCAACTTCGCCTGATTAGGCGAAGTTGTAGATAACTTCGCTTAAGTTAAGCGAACTTGTGAGGTAGGCGAAGTTGTTAATAACTTCGCTTAAACTTATATCTTCGCCTAAACCCTACAAACAGTGGCGGCAACTTCGCCTGATGAACACAACGATTTTGCAGGTTTGATTTAGACGTATTGCGAGGTATGTGAAGGTGTAATGGGTTGTTTTTGATTGTGGGAGAAGGGTAGGACACGAAAACTCGGTATATTAACGTAAACTCGTCCCGCGAATAGTCGAACGGAACGATTTCTACACCCGTGTGATAATCCCGAACCACACAATCACGAGCAAATGCTCTGATACCAATTGTAGGTTCCCAGCCGGATCTACACGGAAATATCTCGTTCTACGTAGGTGCGGAATCCCTACGTAAGACGATACGAGTGTAGAATCGATATACGTTAAACACAAGCAAACACACGTTACAATAAACAAAGAACACGTTGTATTACAACTAATAACACGTGATATGTCAATCACCGATTACATGTACTTCATCATTAATTACAAAACAAGCTGCAGCTAAGCTTTTATGGTTATCGACAACTTCGCCTAACATGTTAGGCGAAGTTGTTGATAACTTCGCCTGTTCCACAAGTTCGCTTATAAGAGGCGAACTTGTGAAACAAGTTAACAAAACATGAATACAAATCCAACTAACACAATTACAGACACTAGATACTGAACTACTGACATCATGCACCAACAATAATGGTCGTACACTATTATATTCATGTGTTGTTTATATATATAAATTGTCTATATTTATATGATAAGTTTTTCTCGGGAATAACTCACCAACATTCGTGTTGACCCAAATATTATTTGATAATGTTTTGAAGGTAAATGACGGTTTCGTGTGAAGTCGTGGAGCGAGGCGTCGGTGTTTGAATAAAAGTGTTGTATGGGACCATTATGGTAGTTTTTAAATAAAAAAAACTATGTGTACTCTGATATTTAAATAATATGTTTAATATAATATATATTAAACGTTGTGTTTTTATGATTGGCTATTCGTTACAACAACTGTCACCGCCTGAAAAAATTTTTAGTTGTAAAGACTTCCGCTGAAATTATTATTATGAGATTTTCGGGGTGTGACATCTAGCTTTATAAGTGTAACGATTCCGACGAAACCAGGTATACCCTAACCGGTAGACAATAGTTACATTATATTTAATGTCGGGTACATGAATTACCATAGTAATTATACGAGAATACATGGTTCACTGTATTGATTGTACGTGAATATATAATTCATCGTATTGAATATGCGATTAATCGATCGATAGTTATTGAAACCCGAACTCATGCCCACTTCCATTATTGTTGGAGTTAAATTTTGCAAAGTATATAAACTATTGAAATTACCAAGTCCTTTTAACATATTACCAAGACAAGACTAAATCTTTTATATCTCTATATGAGTCTCTCTCTGGCACAACAATCAACTCAACCATGCTTATTAATTGTTTCAAAATTTCAAACCATATATATCTATGCACTAAACATCTTGCATCACCTAACCTATTTTCATATATTAGACACCATACTTGTTGATATTTATCAACAAATCATATATTCTAGACTACAACAACTTTCAAGATCACTTTCTCTTTCTCTTTTGATGCGACAGAACCCAAACCACCCACCCAATTCCATTTTCTTAATTTCTACCATTCTTACACTCCAACAATTGTACTTGATTTAATTGTTTGTAGTACCATACTTCCATGCTTCATATAACCAACCACCACTTCAAGAAATAAATCACACAGCAAACTTAAACACTCTTGTTTGACAAGCGGCTACCAAGGAAAATCACCCCTTGTGAAAAGAAACAGGCCACCATCACCATATATAAAACACCATCACCATGCTTCATCGACCACCATCCTCTCCTTTCCCTTTGGTGTTCCAGCCTCTAACCACCACCTTGACCACCTCCCTATCTCATCATGACCACTCTAGCATCACCGTAACATCAACGCAATACACCATCGTCAACCCGTTACCATCAGAAACCAACTCCACCCTTTACCGGTCACCGCGAACCACCACGCCTGAAGTCCGGACCCACCACCATCGTCTATCATTTATTTTCTCTCTAGAATATCTCTCTTCGGGTAAGAAACATACTCCTCACGTTTTCTCTCTCTCTTAGATTTATATACAAAGACACATACATCCAAAAACTAATCCCTGTATCTCATTGTGTTCAAGAACAAGATGGTGTAGGAGATTCTTTCGAAAATGTTAAACGAGCTTCACGTGGAGAGAAATAAGATCAAGATCCTCTAATCCCTCTTTTATCTAATCCTTAAACTAAGTGAGCTAACTTTTTATGTTTACATAAAAGTTGTGTTTATGTCAAGTTTATTCACCCAAACAAGAATCACAATAACAAGATTAAGAACCTTAAATATGATTATATAAGCTTGTTAAAAGGATGGGTTTTAATGAACTAAGATGTGTTACAAAAAGGTCATTTATATTTATATGGGTAGTAAAATATGGGGTAAAATGGTATTACAGAAGATATAAATATGAATACCCATGAATTTAATCGAGTAAAACACGGCTTAAAGGTTTAATAACTTGATTATTTGGATAGCACATGAGTATTGGATGATTTTAGGTGAAAAAGTTGCATTGCAAAGTATATATGTTTGAATATAAATATATAGTTTTAAATGATGAACATTGGATAAGTGGGATGAACAGAGTATATATGGTTTTGAATACAAAACGAACGTATATTGGGGTTAAGACGTAGTTCATAAATTAATAAATTGAAATATAACTAGTAGGCCAAATGAACCGGTTATATCTAAACGAAACTGACATTAATAAGAATTATAATCTTATTATTAATTTAAATATATAAATACGTATTTGCAAAACAGATATAAAAACTTATCACCAACGGTTCGTCCAAAAAGTTATTGTGTGAAACGTTACTTACAAAATAAACAAAACAGTCGGTTGGTGAAAGAAACTGACACAATATAATATGCGAAACGTTCGGTTGGTGAAAGTGACCAACACATATGACAAACGAAACGTTCGGTTAGTGAAAGCGACCGACACAAACATAATATTAGAAACGACTAGTTGGGTGAAAGCGACTAGCATAAACCGACTTGCGAGTCAATAACGAACTAACTAACCTTACTCGTTTTGGATGTGTGAAGGCAGCGGACCTCGGGTCTAAACTGAAATTGCTAGCGAACTAAACACTGAACTCATGAGGTGAGTTTCAGTACCCCCTTTTTACGGTTTTACTGTTTTTTTAATCCGGGGGTGGAAAACATACACAACTGCTTTTATATACAATAATTAGAAACAAAACACACAATCCTTATGCGAACATGAATTGAACTCTAAACGATATCACAATCGGAGTCCGGAGAAGTGTTTCTGGGTTAACATTGCCCCCGGAATGGGTACAGTACTGGGTTAACAGTGTCCCCAGATGTACCGGTTAACACGGTTAAAGATTATATAAACTATAATTGTATAATAACTATCGTAGGGATCATATTACAGATTGGACGTGCTAACTAATAATGACTGTTGTTACCTGCTTGCATGTGCTAAGGTGAGTTTCACGAGCCCCTGTTTCTGAATTGTTTTTAAATATTTTCTCGGGGCGGAAGCATGTTACTACTGAAATGTTTAAGTACATACTGAACGCATGGATTTGCGTGTATTATTATATATATTTTATTGTACGGGTATCGTACGGAAATGTACTAAGATGGTAATTGTCTGAGTTGCTAACATTCTAAGGCCCCGGAACACGAGTGATTAATTAAAAGCCGGTAGAGTGTGGATAGTACTATTTGTCTGACAAACCCAACTGGTCCGGCATGGATTTGCTGATGTTTCCCAGCCAGTTGCACATGTCTATTTTGTTGTTATATATATTTTGCTATGTAATGTTAGGCATAGCGGTTTGGGGCAGGTCCGTGGGCGGAGTATGCCACGGGGTTGTGTGTGGATATTCAGAGGTTTCACTTGTGGGCTCAGCATAATTACATCGATAATATTATATTATGATATGGATTTATCATGGTTTACTCAATTGTGAAACTCACCAACTATTCGTAGTTGACCCGTTTTCTCGCATGCTTTTCAGGTACAATTTAGATGAAGTGATTGCTTACGTGCTAAGTGCTTGATGTGTGTAAGATTTGCGTGCGGGAAGTTAGGATACATTATAATAAATAGAATTATGTATTGTATTGTATGATGTGTGTATCACCTAGACGGTAATGAAATACGAGATAATGTAAATTGAAGTATATTAATGTATTCAGTTTTCTTTATAAACAATGTGGTTGATATCAGAGGTGTCTGTGGCGCCCCGGTTACGTTTCCGCTGCGGTTACGGGGTGTTACAGAAGTTGGTATCAGAGCCATTGGTTATAAGGAATTAGGATGTCTTTAAAAGATACCTAATATATAACCAGTAGCTCAAGTATTATAGGATCTGAATATCAACTAATAATATATGGTGACGAGCATCGGGATGAACTCGGTCGGACAAGTGAGTTATTATGGTCCGGAACATAATAACAGACTTGTCTGCACGAGGAAATTCAGGGGAAGTCACTGGGTACATTAATAGGTAAAAATGACAACATATGTGTAAAGTATATAATATTATTTATACGTGCTAATGTGTATATATATATGTACATATCTTGTGGGTACATGTATTGAGGAATAGGACCCGGATAAGGAACCGGGGGATGAAATAATAAAAAGTACCGAGGACGCTGAAATTTCTAGAGCATCGGTTGATGATAAGTCTGACTTATCGGGCCATAGCTATGATAGTACCAAGTTAGATCTCCCGTTTGACATTAACCAGAAATATCTAGTAACCGTCACTCCCAACCGAAATTGATAAATCCCTTACCCTACCAACACCGGTACCGTATATCTTAATAACCCCCTATGTTCACCCGAACCGCCGACCCTCACGTACGGACGGACCTGTACCTGAACCCATTCTTATCCCATTAAGGTAAAAAAAAAAAAAAAAAAAAAAGAAATATATATGTGTATTTCTCACTCTCAAACATATGAGACATACCACCTCCAGATCGAGAATTGCCGATTTTAGCGAACCTAGAACGCCTGAGGATCATTGACTGAGCAAGTGATAGAGTTTCCCATAATAGTAATTAATAATATTGGAAGGCAACATGGGTTGCGCGATTACCTTGAACCTTGCAACTCCCTATGTTATCCTTACATCCGTTAGATGCCTATACCCATGTATACTCGAATAGAATGATTACCCATACACAAAGAGGTGTTGGAATCATTATAGCATAGTTGATTGTTCGTTCGTAGGTGGTATACCGTGTATGCCGGATATACAAATAGACACAGATATTATAACTCCGTGGTATGTAATCGTTTGGTGCTCACGGTGAGCATGTATCGGTTATGCTGACATGCAGAAGGATATTGAAATCAAGCATATTAAACATTAATCTTTGTTGAGAAAGATCTATATGTCAGTTGGTGACAAGGGTTATGAAACATATTTAAACGTTAACCGACGTCAGGATAAGTCCATATATTATTATATTTGTGGGACATATATACTAGATACTGGTATGTGTAATATGTATGATAATATTTGGTGTGTATGTGTACCTGCTGTTATGATTGAGCTGGTAACGAGTTATACGGTGAGATTACTATTGATTACTGCGTACGGTATGTGTACGGCAGAACGACATAAAACGAGTAACTCCAATGATGGAGATTGATATGATTCAGTTGATTGCTCAAAGATAGCAGATGATGATACCGAATGTCGTATCACTGATCACTGCTAGTGTTGATGCAAATGTGATCGCAGAATTATAGATCGAGCAATCACATGAATATGAATATTTCAATTCTTAGTGGTATTACTAAGAGTGATAATGTCCCACCGAATACTATTATGACTACAAGTATTAGTTATAAACTAAACATGAATAGTAGTCGTAATGAATTAGATCCGGTATGAAGGATATGTTTGTTGGTTGTGTTAAGGAAATTATTAATAGTTTACTAATGGTAAAGGGAGGAATAGATTAGCGAGGGGATAGAAAAGATCGAAATGGTTAAGGATATTTGTAAGAGTCTAGAACATTGTGTAGTGAATTATGCTACATATATGTTGGTAGATTATGTTGTATCGTGATGGAACACGATGGTACAAAATTATAGTTAGAAAATTTTTACTCAGATGATATGGTCAGAATTTAAAATTCTTGTGCTAGAGCACTTTTATTTAAGTAATTAAGTTCAGAGATTGAAAACTGAGCTATGGAAGATAGAAATGTTGTGTGCTGATCACTTAGAACACGCTAATCGTTTGAAGGAATTGTCATGTCTGGTAACATGGCTAATTACTCCTGAAACTAAGCGAAGTGAGCGCTATATTGGGGACTAACTCCATCGATAAGGAGTATAGTCAATCCTGTAAAATGTACAACCTTTGGAAGGGTTGTGTCACAAGCCAGCATTGATATATTTGACTCTATGGGAAGCGGAATGGAAGGACGTTAGGTGAGACGTCGAGTGTTAAAGAAGAGAAATGATAAAGGAAGAAGAATGTCGAGTGATAGTAGGCCACAGGTGCGGTAAAAATGGACGTAATGCCCCAATTGTAGAACCAATTGAAGCCATGTGAACCGGCAACCCCAACCCATTCGTGTACAACCACTCCGAACCCAACAGCTTCAATAACAATCCATCCAAAGAAATCAAATTATGCCAAACAGTTGTACTTGCTATGAATGTGGCAGTACATAATGTTTCAAGAGAAATTGCCCAAAGTTGAACCAAGGTGTCGTTGGAAGACGAACCTCATGACAAGCATCAACCTCTGATCAACCAAGGAGCCGTGCTTTTGTGAGTAATTCGAAACCATGATAGTTAATCAGATAGTTCGGAATTGCCCTTTTATTCTGAACGATCAATCCTTCCTGATTGACTTATTACCGGTAGAATTAGGTAGTTTTGACGTGATAGTGGGAATGGATTGGTTAGCACGTATAAAAGTGGAAATAAACTGTGAAAAGAAAATCGTCCAGATCCGGGTGTCGGATGACGAAGAGGTGTTAGTGCAAGGAGAGAAGTCGGGCACAATGATACCATTTATATCCCACCTCAAGGTGTTAAAATATATACGCTAGGGGTGCGTGGCGTATCTAGCAAGCTTGATGGCCACATATTTAAAAGAAAACATATAGAAGATGTTCCGGTGATATGTAAATATCCAGAAGTTTTCCCAAAAAAAAAAACAAAAGAAAGAAACAAAAACTGCCCGGAATACCACCAGCATGACAAGTTGAAATTCGTATCGATCTAATACCAGGAGCATATCCTATTGCGAAAGTATCTTACCGACTTGCACCAACTGAAATGCAAGAATTATTGGATAAGGTTTTATACGACCTAGTTAGTCACCATGGGGTGCACCAGTGTTATTTGGGAAATGAAGGACGGAAGTGTTAGGATATGTATTGATTAGGGAGAATTGAATAAAGTGACGATCAAGAATAGGTATTCACTTCTTCGAAGTAAATGATCTATTTAACCAACTGCAAGGGGCGATTTATTTTTAGAAAATTGATCTTAGATATAGTTATCACCAAATGAAAAATCCAAGAGGAGGACGTTGCAACAACAGCGTTTCGGACTCGTTACGGCCATTATGAATTCTTATTTATGCCGTTCGGGCTAACAAATGCGCCGGCAGTGTTCATGGACCTCATGAATCGAGCCTGTAAACCCTACCTCGACAAATTCGTCATCGTGTTTATTGACGATATTTTGATCTACTCGAAAAGTAAAGAAGAGCACGAGCGACACTTAAGAATAATTTTAGAGCTTCGGAATCAGGAGAAGTTGTATGCAAAATTCTCCAAGTGTAACTTCTGGTTACAAGAAGTGCAATTCCTCGGTCACGTTGTAAACCATCAAGGAATACACGTTGATCCGAGTAAGATACAAACCATTAAATTGGCAGTCACCCAAGGCGCCAAAGGAAATGCGCCAATTTTTAGGACTAGCCGGAGACTATCAGCGGTTTATTGAAGAATTTTTAGCATTACCCACTCATAATCCTTTGTACGACGCAAATGTACAAATTTTATAGATGATAAGAGACCACAGTCTCATATTCAACGAAGATGGGTTGAGTTGTTAAGCGATTATGACTGTGACATCCGTTATCACCCCGGCAAGGCTAACGTCGTAGTCGATGCCTTAAGTAGGAAAGATCGGGGTAAGCCATTGCGAGTGCGAGCGCTGGGGATGATAGTCCAATCGAACCTTTCGGACCTGTTTCGAGTCGCTCAACGTGAGGCGTTGAAAGAAGAACAATTGGAAAAGGAGGGACTTTACGGCAATGAGAAGAATTTCAAACAGCGCGTGGACGAAATTCTCTACTTCAAAAATCGGGATTGGATCCCGACCCTCCATGACCTTCGTGATTTAATCATGGACGAAGCTCATAGATCGAAATAGTCATCCTACTTCCATTATTGGAAGGCGGGGAAGGAAGCATCGAGAGCTTGAAGCTTTCTATGGGTGAAGTAATTATCACCAATTTGTTAAATTGAAAATGGGCGTCAATCAAGCCATAAGATTTGAATTGATTCGAGAAACCACCAATCGGATTTATAATATTTAAGATAAGTTGAAAGCAGCGCGAGATAGGCAAAGGATTTATGCCAACATTCATAGGAAACCATTGTCACTGGAAAGAGGTGACGAGGCATTTTTAAGGCATCACCTTAGAGAGGTGATATAAGGTTTGGCAAAACCGAAAATAACTCCTTAATATATTGGACCTTATGAGACTATCTTCATGATTGGTCATTTAGTTTATCGATTAAAGTACTCCAGGGGCTAAGTACTATACATGGTGTTTTGCCATGTATACGGATTGAAAAGTACCTAGGCTATGAGGCAACGAAAGTACCAGTAATGGAGGTACTCATAGAAGACATGCTTGATATCATAAATAATCCCGTAGAGATAGTAGACGGGAAAACTAAATAGTTTGGACACACCAAGCTTTATTGATTAAGATTAAGTGGAATTCACAGCGAGGACCAGATTATACCTGGTAACGCGAGGGTGAATTCTGAAGGAAAAACCCCCACCTTTCTCTCGGAAGGGGATAGTGGGCGTGTAAAATTTCGAGGACGAAATTTCTTAACGGGGGGAGAATGTAACGATTCCGACGAACCAGGTATACCCTAACCGGTAGACAATAGTTACATTATATTTAATGTCGGGTACATGAATTACCATGGTAATTATACGAGAATACATGGTTCACTGTATTGATTGTACGTGAATATATAATTCATCGTATTGAATATGCGATTAATCGATCGATAGTTATTGAAACCCGAACTCATGCCCACTTCCATTATTGTTGGAGTTAAATTTTGCAAAGTATATAAACTATTGAAATTACCAAGTCCTTTTAACATATTACCAAGACAAGACTAAATCTTTTATATCTCTATATGAGTCTCTCTCTGGCACAACAATCAACTCAACCATGCTTATTAATTGTTTCAAAATTTCAAACCATATATATATCTATGCACTCAACATCTTGAGTCACCTAACCTATTTTCATATATTAGACACCATACTTGTTGATATTTATCAACAAATCATATATTCTAGACTACAACAACTTTCAAGATCACTTTCTCTTTCTCTTTTGATGCGACAGAACCCAAACCACCCACCCAATTCCATTTTCTTAATTTCTACCATTCTTACACTCCAACAATTGTACTTGATTTAATTGTTTGTAGTACCATACTTCCATGCTTCATATAACCAACCACCACTTCAGGAAATAAATCACACAGCAAACTTAAACACTCTTGTTTGACAAGCGGCTACCAAGGAAAATCACCCCTTGTGAAAAGAAACAGGCCACCATCACCATATATAAAACACCATCACCATGCTTCATCGACCACCATCCTCTCATTTCCCTTTGGTGTTCCAGCCTCTAACCACCACCTTGACCATCTCCCTATCTCATCATGACCACTCTAGCATCACCGTAACGTCAACGCAATACACCATCGTCAACCCGTTACCATCAGAAACCAACTCCACCCTTTACCGGTCACCGCGAACCACCACGCCTGAAGTCTGGACCCACCACCATCGTCTATCATTTATTTTCTCTCTAGAATATCTCTCTTCGGGTAAGAAACATACTCCTCACGTTTTCTCTCTCTCTCTCTTAGATTTATATACAAAGACACATACATCCAAAAACTAATCCCTGTATCTCATTGTGTTCAAGAACAAGATGGTGTAGGAGATTCTTTCGAAAATGTTAAACGAGCTTCACGTGGAGAGAAATAAGATCAAGATCCTCTAATCCCTCTTTTATCTATGCCTTAAACTAAGTGAGCTAACTTTTTATGTTTACATAAAAGTTGTGTTTATGTCAAGTTTATTCACCCAAACAAGAATCACAATAACAAGATTAAGAACCTTAAATATGATTATATAAGCTTGTTAAAAGGATGGGTTTTAATGAACTAAGATGTGTTACAAAAAGGTCATTATATTTATATGGGTAGTAAAATATGGGGTAAAATGGTATTACAAAAGATATAAATATGAATACCCATGAATTTAATCGAGTAAAACACGGCTTAAAGGTTTAATAACTTGATTATTTGGAAAGCACATGAGTATTGGATGATTTTAGGTGAAAAGGTTGCATTGCAAAGTATATATGTTTGAATATAAATATATAGTTTTAAATGATGAACATTGGATAAGTGGGATGAACAGAGTATATATGGTTTTGAATACAAAACGAACGTATATTGGGGTTAAGACGTAGTTCATAAATTAATAAATTGAAATATAACTAGTAGGCCAAATGAACCGGTTATATCTAAACGAAACTGACATTAATAAGAATTATAATCTTATTATTAATTTAAGTATATAAATAAGTATTTGCAAAACAGATATAAAAACTTATCACCAACGGTTCGTCCAAAAAGTTATTGTGTGAAACGTTACTTACAAAATAAACAAAACAGTCGGTTGGTGAAAGAAACTGACACAATATAATATGCGAAACGTTCGGTTGGTGAAAGTGACCAACACATATGACAAACGAAACGTTCGGTTGGTGAAAGCGACCGACACAAACATAATATAAGAAACGACTAGTTGGGTGAAAACGACTAGCATAAACCGACTTGCGAGTCAATAACGGACTAACTAACCTTACTCGTTTTGGATGTGTGAAGGCAGCGGACCTCGGGTCTAAACTGAAATTGCTAGCGAACTAAACACTGAACTCATGAGGTGAGTTTCAGTACCCCCTCTTTACGGTTTTACTGTTTTTTTTAATCCGGGGGTGGAAAACATACACAACTGCTTTTATATACAATAATTAGAAACAAAACACACAATCCTTATGCGAACATGAATTGAACTCTAAACGATATCACAATCTGAGTCCGGAGAAGTGTTTCTGGGTTAACATTGCCCCCGGAATGGGTACAGTACTGGGTTAACAGTGTCCCCAGATGTACCGGTTAACACGGTTAAAGATTATATAAACTATAATTGTATAATAACGATCGTAGGGATCATATTACAGATTGGACGTGTTAACTAATAATGACTGTTGCTACCTGCTTGCATGTGCTAAGGTGAGTTTCACGAGCCCCTGTTTCTGAATTGTTTTTAAATATTTTCTCGGGGCGGAAGCATGTTACTACTGAAATGTTTAAGTACATACTGAACGCATGGATTTGCGTGTATTATTATATATATTTTATTGTACGGGAATCGTACGGAAATGTACTAAGATGGTAATTGTCTGAGTTGCTAACATCTAAGGCCCCGGAACACGAGTGATTAACTGAAAGCCGGTAGAGTGTGGATAGTACTATTGGTCTGACAAACCCAACTGGTCCGGCATGGATTTGCTGATGTTTCCCAGCCAGTTGCACATGTCTATTTTGTTGTTATATATATTTTGCTATGTAATGTTAGGCATAGCGGTTTGGGGCAGGTCCGTGGGCGGAGTATGCCACGGGGTTGTGTGTGGATAGTCAGAGGTTTCACTTGTGGGCTCTGCATAATTACATCGATAATATTATATTATGATATGGATTTATCATGGTTTACTCAAATTGTGAAACTCACCAACTATTCGTAGTTGACCCGTTTTCTCACATGCTTTTCAGGTACAATTAAGATGAAGTGATTGCTTACGTGCTAAGTGCTTGATGTGTGTAAGATTTGCGTGCGGGATGTTAGGATACATTATAATAAATAGAATTATGTATCGTATTGTATGATGTGTGTATCACCTAGACGGTAATGAAATACGAGATAATGTAAATTGAAGTATATTAATGTATTCAGTTTTCTTTATAAACAATGTGGTTGATATCAGAGGTGTCTGTGGCGCCCCGGTTACGTTTCCGCTGCGGTTACGGGGTGTTACAATAAGTATCCAAGTTTCCATGCATATCGGTTTTCTTCTTGAAAACCCACTTACTTCCAACCAGTTTGCAATTAAGAGGTGGAGCAACCAGGTACCATACTTGGTTGTCATGCATGGATTGCATCTCAACGTTCATGGATTCCAGCCATTTATCACAATCATATTGCGACATTGCATCTCGGTATGTGGTTGGTTCATCAGAATCTACCACATAGCATCCATCCATGAAAAATCCATATCTTTCAGGTGGGGTGCTAATTCTACCAGATTGATCATTATCAACAACCTCTTGTTGATCGCTAGTGTCAACCAAACGTGTATCGGCTTGTGGTTCTCGATCCTCCTCGAGTTCCATAGTTCTATCAGTTCCTTCCATAAGGAACCTTATTTCCAAGAACTTAGCCTTGCGAGCTATAAACACTTCATGCTCATTTGGATTGTAGAAGTAATATCCCATCGAATCTTCGAGATATCCTACAAAGATACACTTAGTGGATCGGCTTTCAAGTTTGTCTGGGGTGTAGATTTTAACATAAGCCTCACAGCCCCATACCTTTAAATATGATAATGATGGAACCTTTCCATGCCATATTTCAAAAGGTGTCCTATCCACTTTTTTGGTTGGTGCCATGTTTAGAATACGGGCAGCAAAGATCAATGCGAAACCCCAAAATGATAGAGGTAATGTGCTTCTAGCCATCATAGATCGAACCATATCCAATAAAGTTTGATTCCTCCTTTCAGACACACCATTATGTTGTGGTGTTCCAGGTGGATTAAGTTGTGAGATAATCCCACAACTTCTAAGATGTTCTAGAAACGCATCATTGAGGTATTCACCTCCTCTATCGGAATGTAGTACCTTGATTGTTTTGTTGAGTTTATTTTGCACTTAATTTTGGAAGACTTTGAACATTTCTAAGGCTTCATTTTTGTGTCTTAACAAGAACACATACCCATAGCGACTATAATCGTCAGTAAAGGTAATGAAATATCTTTCACCATTTCTTGTCATTGTCCTAAACGGACAACATACATCTGAATGTATGATGCCTAATAAGTCTTTCGCCCTTTCATTACTTCCATTAAATTGTTTTTTGGTCATTTTTCCCAGTAAACAAGATTCACACTCATCAAAGAAATATTACTTGATTTCAAAAGAACATTCTTTTGAATTGTATGAATGCGATCCTTGTTTATGTGACCAAGGCGACAATGCCAAAGAAATGATTTATTCAAATCCAATTTGAGCCTTTTGGTGCTAGCTTGGTATAACGAGTTATCAACGGTGGAGTTATCAAGAACTAATTTATAAATGCCATTAAACGACATTGCTTTAAAATAAAACACATCATTCATGATTACATAAAAACCATTGTTTACAAACTTGAAATCATAACCAAAGTGTCTTAATACATAAACGGAAATAATATACCTAGTCAAACTAGGAGAATATAGAATGTTTCTCAAAATAACTTCCAAACCATTTGGAAGATTTAAAACATAATCTCCTCGGGCTTGGACGTCAACCTTAGCTCCGTTGCCCATGAAGAGACTTATATCTCCTTTCTTCACATCATTTCTTCTTTTGGACCCCTGCAATGAATTCAGATATGAGTTCCACATCCAATATCCAATACCCATATGTTAGAAGAGATAATATTAAGATCAATGTGGATCATGAAAGTTGTATCTGAGGTTTGCCCCGCCTACCTCTTAGCTTTCAACTCTTTGAGATAGGTCGGACAGTTCCTCATCTAGTGACCTATCTCACCAAAACCGAAGCACGGACCCTCAGCGCTAACCTTTAGCTTATTTGGTTTTGGCTCTGCCTTTGCCTTTCCCTTGAACCCCTTCTTTACTTGCCCCTTACCCACAACAACCTTTGCCTTGGGTTATGGGTGATGCCTCTTCTTTGAGCCACCCTCATTGATCGCAAGAACGGGTAAAACCTTTTTACCCATGCCGGCTTCGGCTTTCTTAAGCATTGCGTGAAGCTCACCAATGATTTTGTCCCATCCGTTCATGTTGTAGTTCATGATGAATGTCTCAAACCTTTTAGTTAGGTCGTTCATGATCAAATCTGTGGCTAACTCTTTAGAGACGTGACAGTTAAGCCATTCAAGCCGATCAATGTGGCTTTTCATCTTAAGCACATAAGATGACACGGATTGGGTTTCTTCCATATGACATACATGAAGCGCTCGAACCGTTTCGAAACGCTCAACACTAGCTTGAGTAAGGAACATTTCCTTAAGCTGGGTTATCATGTCATAGACTCCAAGATTCTCGAAATCCTTTTGGATCTCGAGAATCATTGTTCCCAACATGAGGCAAGAAACTTGCACCGAATCCTCGGTGTATTTCAGCCAATCCGCATAGGCATCCAAGTTGTTGACATCAGGTTCATCGGGAATATGATCATCTAAAATATAGGACTTTTTCTCTTGCTTGAGAAAAATTCTCAAGTTTTGATACTAGTCCATAAATTTATTAAAGTTTAGATGATCCTTATCCAGAATGGATCTCAATGATAGATTATGCACGTGAGGGATATTAGCGTTCTGTTGATTGTTTGCGGCCATCTATTAAGAATTTTAACAAAGCTCAATTTAGTATTTTCGATATCAATAAATTTTAATCGTTAATACCCTTTAATGTCTCCAAGACAATTATTGATTAAAATCTAGAATCCAACGTTTCATTCAAATAGTAGTTAGATGACCTTTATCCCACTATTCGAATTAACAAGGTAGTCAACGATTGACGATTGCAACCCTTTGCAACTTCTAGTTTTATGGGATCGGTTAAACATCATATGTTTAGTTGGCATGTGTAATCCCATCAACACCTTTGAATGCCATGTGTCGGTGACCCTATCCACATGTTTTTCAAATCAAGTCGTCCTACTTACACACACGTGTGAGTTTACATATACGAGTGGTTAGGTGACCCTCATCCCAAAAGTATTGTAAAACCACCTTAAGATGACAAGTTTTCTTAAATGTGGTTAGGTGACCCTTACCCCACATCAAGACTACAAGTGACTCAAGTGTCGTATAAAAGGATGGTGTTCAACTTGTTTATATAAGGAATTTTAGTTTTCAAAATTCTAGATTGGAAAACCATTTAATGTACCTTCTATTTGCATGCATTCAAATGTATGGTACCTTTGAAAACCAATTTTCAAATTCCTTTTAATAAAACCCATTTTATTATGAAATCATTAATAGTTAATAAAACTAATTTTATAACTTAATAATTTCAAAGGAATCACTTTTATGCTAGTTGTCGATTTTAATTGTTAACATCCAAACATGAAAAAACAAATAAAATTAAAACAACCATATAAGCATAAAATACAACCACATGTTCATAACCATAGCCACCTAGATAGAGAACACTTTTTAACCAAAACAAGTGGGTCAATAGGTCACTCCTAAGGGACGAGCATGACACAAGGTAGAAGATGGTGAACTCCCACTTGATTCCGCATCCTTATGCTTCAAGCGTTCACTTCTTGTCGTGACCCTTTTCTTTATTTGGGCTTCCAAAATGGTGTTGTAGTTGCATCTTCTCTTACAAAACAAATCCTAATACATTTTGTCTAATAAAAGAAACACAACTATTCTACTTATTATTACAAACCATTTGAAAGAATAAATAGATTACAAACCCGAATAAAGAATATTACATCCAAATGTATAAATCACAAACGATAATTCTTCAATATACACAAGGTCATGGCTAGGTTATGTACATCCACACAAACAGGTCAACCCTTGACCAGAATGGTTCCCCTTGACCCTTAGTTCTCGGCCTAAAACAGAGAACACATAGTTCTCGGCCAGAAGACCAAAGCTTCAGAGTTTTCGGCCCTGAAACATTGGTTCACCGAGAACCTATTGTTCTCGGTCAACGCTGAGAACTAATTTTGGTCAACACCGAGAACTTTGGCCTTTGACTATCAGTTCTCGATCCAACCGAGAACATGTTTTCGGTCAACCGAGAACCATGGTTTACAACCATGAGTACTCGGCAAACCGAGAACCCGGGTATTTGCTGATTTCGGCTAGACCGAAAACCTTGGTTCCCAACCAAGAGTTTTCGGCCAGAGCTGAAACAACCCAGAATCTGTCCGAACAAGATTTGGTAACCAAATGACCATTTTTCCAAATTTTTACCACATGCATGTATGGTATAAACTTGGAAAAACAAGGGGCAACCAAAATGCCTAAAGTCCTCGGCCAAAATGGTAAAGAATACCATCAAACCCGAGCACTTTAGAACCCATTTTTTTTAAGCATGTAATCGTATAAGCGGCTCTTGATGCCATTG
>NW_027499887.1:0-55782 GCF_021521415.1 Bidens hawaiensis | reverse complement strand
TCGCCTACTTCAGACTCAGAGAGAATAGCTTCACTAGAGCGGATCGTGGCAGAGCAATCTAAGACTATTCAAAGCCTAGTGGAAGCAAATCAACTACAGGCATCCCTCCTGGTTGAGCATGGGAAAGTTATAGATGCCTTGAAAGAGTTCTTGGCATCTCAGGGGGAGATGAGCTGTAAGGGCGACGAGCTCAGAACGAAGAAGAGAAACGACCGAGACGATGATCCCAATGCATCGAAAGATGCAGGTGGTGAGCTGCCAAGAACTTCTCAAGCTCTTGGTACTTCCACAGCTGAGGGGGAGTCTACCGACGCGGCTGGTGGTGATGATGTGGTGTTAGTTGAGGATGACGTGATTGATGCGTTAAAGGAACTGAACGATGACATGTTCAGCTCAGATGTGTTGTTTGATGAAGATGTGCTGCCGAGTGATGTGATTGAGAAGATCGGTGAGCAGATTGTGATTGAAGATGGGATAGAAGAGGGGGAGATAGTAGAAGAAGACGTTGAACACGAGATCCCTGATGTTGAGAAAGCCGACATGGATACTGAGATGGATGAGACTGAGTGGGAGGAGCAGCCTAGGTGGAAGGAAGGCTGTGCTCATTGGTTTATCAAGACCAAGAAGCCTGCTGTTCCAGCCATGTTCAAGAAGAGTTATAACATCAAAGGCTATGCTGAGTCGAAGAAGGGAATTATCTGTTGGATATATGATGAACAGATAAAGCTGTTTGTGGTGAAGCGTTATGATGGTATTCAATACTTCAAAAGAATGTTGAGGTCTCTCAATACGTTGCCGGAATGTGAGGTGAAAGATTTGGCCAGGTTGGGCCTGATAAATAGAAGTGACAACAATATGGCGAGAGTGATTGAGAAGATTGTGTGGAAAGAAAGCATAAAAGAAAAGAAGTTTGAACTATTAAAGCCACAGAAGGGAAAGCTCGTGGAGGATACAGAAAGGGGATTGAGAGCAGATGGCAAGCCATGGATGGTGATGAAGTACAAACCGATCCGATGCATCAAGGAGGTTCCAATGAAGAATATGCCTCAAGATGTGTTGAAGAATCTAAAATGGTGGTACGTTGATTGCCAGACTGCTGAAGCCGTGATGGAAGACGAAGATGAACAAGAAGTGCTGAGGGTGTATGACCCGATGCATCTTGTTAACTTATCGAAAGCTGATTTGCTAGTGTTGAATGAAAAGAAAATATTCTATATTCCTGCTTGGAAGGATGAAGCAAGGAAATATCAGCGAGTAGTCACGGTGTGTGTTAGAGAAGGAGTGCACGCGTAAAGATACAGGATTACGAGACAAGAGCTGAAAGATCAAGATATGAAGCTACTGCCAAGGGGAAGTCTGTTGGTGCATAGATGTCAGTAGTTCATATGTCTAATGTCTGTAATCGAGTCTGTAATATTGTTTGTGTATTTGTTTGTAAAAGCGAAGTTGTTGACAAGTTCGCTTAGGCGAACTTGTTAACCAAGCGAAGTTGTTGACAAGTTCGCCTAGGCGAACTTGTTGAACGAGCGAAGTTATAGACAACTTCGCCTGAGGCGAAGTTGTCGTGTATTTATATAGTGTACGGCTTACTGTTTACGAGTTAGAGTTTTGGTTGATCGAGTGGTTCAGTTTACGTGTAATTCAGTGAGTCTATTGACGTGAGGTCGAGAGTTTGTAAGTAACACGGTTCGAGTTATTAATATAACGTGTGGTTGTTCGTATCGTGTTCGTGTGTTTGTGTGATTATATTCTACGTCCGTAACGATCTACACAGGGATTCCGCACCTGTGTATATCGGGATATCTCGTGTGATCCGTCCAGGGAACCTACAATTATAAGTATAGTTATTGTTGTATGGTGGTGGAACTTCTGAGAATCCAATTCCCCCTTTGATAACCGGGGAACGTTGAACACTTATGATGTGATCCAACATCGCAGAAGAATTTCTAAATTGTTCAATTTTTCTGTTTAGTTCCACCACTTTCACCTGGTAATCAGCTATCTGTTTATCTTTTTCAGCAATTAGTTTGGTCTTTTCTTCTAACAATTCATAACTAAGATCAATCACTTGTATTTTTTCAGCTAGAGTGGCTTTAAGACTTCTGATGTCCTTTTCGCTCGCTTTTATTTTTACCGAGTAACTATTCTCTTTAGTTTTAGAATAGTGATGATCTTATTTTAAGGTTTTAAATTGTGTGTTCAAACTAACAAACTGATCAGTTAATGTTTTCAATTGATCAGACAGATTTTCACATTGTTCACAATGAAGTTCAGAACTTACCTCAGAGAGCTGATCGTTCACTTCTGCCATGTATGCTTGATCTTCTCCCGTCTTCCTCTCACTTCCTCCACTTTCAATGTTTACCAGATTTTCCTGTTCAAACATCTCCTCAACTTGTATATTCCAGTTGTATCCACCGTTCTGTTGAGATACCATAGCCTTATTTTCACTACCACCCCCATTCTGTTGAGCAGGCCTATTCTGACTTCGTTCGACTCTTTCATTTGTACATTCCTTAGCAAAGTGACCATTTTGTTGACAGTTATAACAGCGAACCTTTGATTTATCAAACCCTGGTTTTTCTCCAACAAACTTTCTACCCGTTTTCTTCATAAATCTCTTTACCCTTCTGACTATCATAGCCATCTGCCACTGCAGATCCATCTCTTCCAGATCATCAGCATCGATCTGATCATAGTGTTCATCCAAAGTTGCAGGGTCGACTATTTTACCTTTGATATAGTTCTCATAAGATGCAATGAATGATGCATAGAGGGCAAACTGTTGTTCAGCAGATTTCACACTCATATGCATCTGTGAGTAGTTATTGCTTGGAGCATTGGATGAGAAATTTCCAGTTGCAGTTTGAGGCTTTGAGGAATTACTCCCTCCTGCTACGAAACATACGTCACCATCCATATTGAGAATCACATGACAATCTAAAGTGGAGTTTGATTCCCCTTAGAGTAGTAGGCAGTGGATTCTAATTTTGAACTTGAGCTCTGAGTGACTTTAGCACCATACATTCCCGGATCCTGAACCTGATCAGTTGGTGTCTCCTTTCGAACCATGTTAAGTTCAAAATTTCGTAACTTATTGACCATTGTTTCCAAATCAATCTTGTCAAAATCTTTATCTTCTCTCATCAGAACAGTGTACATTTACCATTTCGGTGGGAGAGCATCAAGAAGTTTCTCTACTACCTTTTCTTTCTTGTATTCAATGGAGTAATTATTTAGTTTGGTCATCAAATGATAATATCGTGTGATGATATCATCAAGTGATTCATTTTTCAAATACTTGAATACAGAGAATTGGGTTTTTAGCAGCTTTGTCTTGGAAGTACGTATCCCCACATTACCTTCATATCTATTTTCCAGAGCTTCCCATAGCTCTCTAGCAGTTTTGTATTTCTTGAAGATATGAAGAATCTCTTGTGGAAGAGCCATTGTTATAGCCGCATGAGCTTTACTCTCTGCCTCATACATTTTCTTTTCGTCCTCTTCCATCTTACTGTACTTCTTAATCTGTTCACGACCTTCAAACATGGATGTTGGTGGAATGTACCCGTCTTGAATGCAAACCCACATCTTAGCATCTTGATACTTCACATACTGTTCAAACCGATCTTTCCATGCGACGAAATCAGTACCCTTCAGTAGTTTTGGAGCTTTAGTTGCAGAACCAGCTTCAACCTCCATTTTTACTAGTTCTGTGATGTTTATCGAAGTCATTGTTGAAAAATAGAGATTCAAGAATCAAAAACAAAGTTCTGTGATACAGCTATAGCGAAGTTAGTATAACTTCGCTCTTTAGTCTAACTTCGCTGTTGTATAACTTCGTTGTAGTATAACTTCGCTGTAGTATAACTTCGCGGAGGTTTAATTTCGCAGCCGGATCTACACAGGAGTATCTCGTAACACGAGGGTGCGGAATCCCCACGTAATACGATACGAGTGTAAGATAAGCAATACGTTAAATAAGTAGGTAAACACACGAGATAATACTTGAAAACTTGATGTATTACTATTGCCAACACGTGATACACAAGATCACCAAAAACACGTTTAGCAAAAACCTTTCTCGCACATCTTAAAACCCGAAGCTGAGGTTTAAATAGACCTCGACAACTTCGCCAACAAGCTAGGCGAAGTTGTCATAACTTCGCTAGTTCCCCAAGTTCGCGTATACATACCAGCGAACTTACATAATCAACAGTATTCGACACATAACAAACAAACAAAACGATTACAGACACATATAAAACACGAGATACTGAACTACTGACACCATGCACCAACATTTATAAATAAATAACTAAAATCAAACAAATGAAATAAATAAATTATTTAATATTACAAGTATTGTGTCATGGGTTTACTATTTACAAATTTAAAGTTAAAGTGATAAAAAAAAGGAGAATAAAACAAAAAGAAAGAAAGAAAGAAAACACAAAGAAGTTTACTATTTGCAAGTATTGTGTCATGGGTTAATACCGTAATTAATAACATAAACGTAAAGGTTTCATTCGTCCAAAAATTCTAATTTGAGTTGGATGGCTTATAGGAGCTGAACCATTTCGATTAAAATAGCAAGTTAATTAGTCTAATATAAAAGAAAAGGGATAAATTCTCAGATGACATAATGATCAAAAAGTTACTTTAATTTTAATAAAACCCCACTAAGCTTAAACCATAAAACTAAACTGTTAGTTGGTTTCGATTTTTAATGATAAAAAACCGTTAGTTGTTGTTTGATTAACGATTTAACCTTAAAACCGTCAAAACTAGACCGTAAACATTCACAACAGACATAATCTTTTAATCATCTAAAGGAAATTAAAGTTCAAAAAAGTAAGCAATGTACCCTTAAAAAAACTATATTGTATGAAAAATGACACATTTTTATTCACTAACCCAACCCCACCAAGTCGAACCATTCACCAACCCCCAAGGAATCTTATAGATTAATAAAGAAGAAAAATGGAAACAAATAGAAAACAACACTTAAGAAGCTTACACCATGCATAGATCATCATATAGGACCAATCTTATCTTTAACTCGATCAATTGGCCTTTGCTTTTCCACCCCACTTATATCTTTTGTCATGGTGACACGTTTCAAGAAATGCTAAAACAGGTTAAATATAGAACACACGATATCATATCATATTTTATTTTATTTTTTTTAATTTACCCTAAATATTTTAAACTATAACAATTGTTGGAGTTGCAACCGAGGGAGTGGTTGTTCCGCAGGAACATGATGTTGTCATGTTGCTACTGATGAATGCAGTGTTGAACTAGGAACAATCTTTACTCATTAGTACTGAAAGGGACCGTTTTAGCCTAGCTGTCAAAGTCAAGGAGATAAGTTGTCAATTCTTGTTCATGTTTCCCTTTCGGTTTTTTTTTGGGTTAAAATATGATCAAAGGTTTTTAAGAGGAAAGAGGTGAGATTTCTAGGCATTGTTGTAAAAATCTTGACTAAGCGCGATTAATTCCCGATTAGTCACTAGTCCTCACTTCACTGATTCATTTTGGGCTAATTGGCCAATTAACCGGTCAATGGTCAAATCCGACCATCGATGAGGTTTCCAGCGAGAGTTCGACCAAAATCAGCAGTTTCCAGCGAGATTTCAGCAAGAATCAAAGGTTTCCAGAGGTTTCAGCCAAAATGTGTTTGTGTATGTATAAAACTAAAAATTACATACAAAAATGTATACATATATATATAAAACTGAAAATTATACATTGAAGTTTGATTCGATTAATCCTGATAAATCGCTACACTCCATCCCACTAGCCAACTAACGATTTTTATAACACTGGCTGGTAATTCATTCTAAATTTGTTTACTTATTTTGTTGAGATAATAAATAAATGAATGATTTATCTTATTATCATTTGTTTAAAGGATGTGTCTAAACATACTTCCTTTACTAATTATAAACGTACCCCCACCTTCATATGGATAATAACATTATTATTATTATACTATAAACAGAAAATTTGGTGTCGCACTTGGCGGCACCATAGTGTTCTATAAATTAGTTCAATTATCATAATAAACGTAATAAGAACTGATCAAACGTTAATTTTTTTCCAGTTCTGGTACCTTAACAAACCTGAAAAAACCAACCGAGTTTACGCAAACTCGCGACCTTATTTAAAAGCCCATGACCGACAACGCTCGGGTTTTACCAATGCTCAAGTTTACCGACAACCCCCCCCCCCCCCCCCCCAAGAAAGAAATAAATAAATAAAATTGGTCGTTGGTCCACCTCAATTTTTATGTTTTTTTTTTCGTTTATTAGTTCTGGTATCGTAATGTACTTGACTCAAAACCGATCGGATTTGTGTCATGTTAACGTACACCTCAACGCTCGAGATCACAAGGCTTGTGTTTTACCTCCGCCCCGGGTCTACCAACCAAATAAACATCGTCTTAAATAATTTGTTTTCTTATATGTTAATTTGATGAATTAGTTTTTTGAATTTTAACGCTCAAATTTTACCAATGATGTCTATATCGTAACGAATGCAACCGATATTGATCGAAATCACGTCAACTCATCGTTGTAACGCTCGGGTTTTACCAACACCCGTGTTTCAATGCTGAGGTTTTGCTAGCTGCGTTGCGCCATGTAAAAAAACTAGCTTGTTAATAAAGGTTAGGCCAACAAATTTGTGATAAAGAAAAGTACGTTTAGCAAAACCTTTTTGCAAAACGAATACTATTCTAATTTAGAGAGTATTATATTATATGATATCAAATAGAATTGTTCTATGTTCTATAGTATGTCAAGTGCGCAGTCAAACCTAGGGTTGTAAGCGAACACGACGTCTAACGGAGGTCTGGTTGTCCGTTCGGCAAGAAGTTTGTTTGTTTAATAAATGAACCGGACATGGATAAAAAAATTTCGTTCGCTAAGCTTAATGGACGAACACAAAAAAAGGCCATGTTCGTTCAATAGTGTCCGTGAACGTCCGGTAACGTTCGTTCGATTATGTCCGGTAATGTTCGTCCGCTAACGTCCGTATGGATAGGTTTGTGTATGTTCGTTCGTCGTTAATGACAGTCTTAGTGTTCGTTGTCCATTAATGTTCATATGTTTGTTTGTCTATTAATGTTCATGTGTCTGTTTGTCCAATATTAGAGTCAATTAGTGTCCGTTTGGCCATTAATGTTCATTAGTGTTCGTTAACGTCCATTTACAATTTTCACAGACAGACACGGACAGACACGGACAACTCCATCCATTTCTTAATGGACGGGCACGAACAAAAATTTGTGTCCGGTAGAGTGTTCGTGAACCATCTGTTTGTCCGTCAAAAGCTTAACGGACGGACACGGACAATGTCTCGTCCGCGGATACTGTACACCCCTAGTCAACCCCCCCCCCCCCCTCCCACACACATATGTAACATTTTAATTACATAGCTTATTTTGTTTAGTATAAAAATATGTAAACAAAATGATTAGTTGCTAGGATTTTTTAAGTTCTCTAAAAAAACCGAACTACATATATACTTAATTTAACCACCTATATTATATACACAAAAAGACACCTATTTAACCACCTTGTTTCATAACAAACATCGAAGAAAGAATAAAAGATGAAGTACCGGTACACGTTAGAATTGGGAAGACGTGTATTTAATTCATCATCTCAAAATAAAAAGTGTCAACTGCATTAATGATTTATAACATAGGGTCAGGTTTTCTAAAAGTATGGACAAAAATAAGAATGAAAAAAAAAACCTCAAAGAAAATAATATAAAATTGTTAATAAAAAAAATCTTAGCTCCCGATTAAAAAAGAATAACAGGAAAAAAAAATGTTTTCATTCTTACTCGTTCTAAAAATAAAAAAAAATATATACAAACAAAGTGGATGAAAAAAATCATCGTCTTTTTATTTATTATTGTGTTTTTTTATCATTGGTTGTGTCTTTTTTTTCTTAATATTGTGTTATATTAATACTCAACATTATGTTATATATTGCTTGACATTATATTGCATTTTGTGATCTATTTGTGTCTATTTTGGTTAATCATTATGTCTTCTATTTATTTTCGTAATTGTGTCTTTTTCGTCTTTTTAACGAGAAATACAGGGTAAACATTTTTTGTGTTTTTATTTTACTTTTTTATAGATATTTTGAGTTATGATTTTTTATTTTTTATTTTTATTTTTAGGGACTTTTTGAAGTCACAAATCTTTCTCATGCTTCTCATTTTTGTTGTTATTTGTATTTTAACATTTTCCTTATAATATACTAGATTTTACCCCCCCCCCCTCTTATACGGGGTTGTTTTGCATATTCGTTTATAATATTTATTTATTTTTTGAATTTTAATTTTATTTATTATAAGAAATTAAATAATATACTTAAGGTCTGATAATGAAAGAGTTTTACAAATAAATTAGATGTTATAATCGATTTAAAAGCTATCTGAGTTTGGTGAGACACGTGACCCGTTTTGTATAGCATAAAATTGTTTATTAATTATAAGTAATATTTTATTTAAAAAGCGGTTATTTTTTAGTTTATCCATATTTAATTAATAGGATTTTCATATCAAATATTTGGTTAGATTAATTTTTAATGTATTAAGATGTTATAACCCATTTAATGGCTATCTGGGTTTGGTGACATCCATACCCGTGAATTCGGATCAAATGCATGAGAAACCTTCATTTACAAATAAAATGATCTAGTGGCTTGAGAAAATATAGGAAAAAACCAGAGAACTTTTATAGATTTCGTTTATATATAGTTAAGATTAAGATTTAAGATATTTTTCTAGTTTAGTTCATTTGATTGAGCATGGGTAGATTCGAAGGTAAAAAAAAAATCCTTTGGAATGGGAAAAATTGTAATTTTTCACGTTGCTAATTTTTGTAAGATAAACAATCTTATTCGATATTTACTATATACGAGTTACAGAATAATTTGTTATTTAACATGGAGTTGGGGTGTGTAATCACACTAGAAGAGCTTAGGGTTGTGTAGATGAAGAGGTTGTATTCGACAGTAGAGGTTTCTTCTTATGCCTTTGTGACCTCTAGGGCCCAATGTTTGGTGTTATAGGAATACATCTTATGAGACATTGGTATATGAGGTATGGATTTTGATTATTCTTGTGTTGTGGTTTGTCTTCGATCATGATATGATTTCAAACTTTGACTTAAGCAGTTTTAATAACAACCCCCCTCCCTCCCCCGCTATTTTTAGTAAAATTGTTTACAACATGAAAACATACTTTGATATGATAGGTAGATAAAAAGTCGTTTTTGAGTGACTAGGAGTAACACAAGCTCAAGATTTTCGTATTGTTATCCCTACAGATGGGTTAGGCCAACATATGTCGTTGATAGAGTACCAATACAATTATTAAGTATCGCCTTATGATTAATCTATTTTCGGTTAATGAGACATGTCATGTTTGTCGCAAGAAGTGTTTAGACTCATTTGAGGAGCACGTAGTACATTGTAGAGAACTCCTGGGGTTCAAGAACCGACACAGTTGAGTTAGGGATGTGTTCTTTGACATATTCAAGAGCTTTGGAATTTTTGTTAAGAAAGAAACATATGTGAATTTTTTTAACTCATCCTTTAGATGAATGGTCTTAAACCAACTGACATTTTGGTCATTAGATGATTGGGGTGGCAATGGTGGTCAGGTGGTGGTGGTAGTCAAGTGACGACAATGGTTGCCAGGCGGTTATGGAGGTTTGGTGGTTTCTTAAATTTCAAGTATTTTGTTTATTTAATGTTTATATTAATTAGTTTTAGCGAAGTTTTGTATATATGTTATAACTTTTAAACAATAATGTTTTCATAAATTCCAACTATACTATGATGACGTGACTTTTTGACATAAAATTTGTTCAAAATCGAGTAAGATTAAATATGAGAGTTTTCTTTTTCTACTCTCTCCTTTAAATTGTTGAGTGAACCATCATACTTTTACATTAGATTGCGTTTAGTAGTACTGTTAACACAAGCATGCGTGTAACTTAGAATTTTGATAGTCAAATTACGTCATGTAAGTTCATCTACCTATTTGATATTTTTGTGGTACGTGTTCAATATTAAACGGGTAAGCATGAGATAATTTGTCGACTACTCCATCCTTTTTTAGTAGTTGGTGTGTTGAAATGAAACAAGTGCTCATTAGAATTGCCGACATGTGGAGTAAGTGTAAAGCTCAAGCGTGTGTTAATTTATCATAAGACATAGCTCATCTCTTGTCATCATTTCATCCCCACGTCCCCACTGTCCACTGATCATATTAACTCGTCCAAAGTATGTATATATACAATTTTAATTGCGCCATGCATGCATAAAAGTGTATATGTATACATATATATATAAGCTTAATTAGACAAGGGGATTGGTTTCTCATGCAGGATAAAAATATAAACCTTATGTATGTGACTACTTTAGGAAAATAAATTGGAAGACAATTACATTTCATCTATGTTGCACCGGAACTGGTACGGGAACGGGAAACGGGCACGGGTACGGGAACGGGAAACGACAAAACTCAAAAAATCAAGAAACGGGTACGGCACGGGTACGACAAAAAATACATATAAAAATAAATATATATATTACATAGGTAATTAATTATTAGTAACAAATAAATAAATATATAATTTTTATTTATATATAATGTCATTTAAACATTTTATGTATAAATTTACAAGTTGAGGACCAAATGTAAGCTAGTCTAGATAGTGAGGGTTAAATGTTAAAATGCATAACCTAATTTAATACTATTTATGTAAATATTAACAAAGTTTAGGGACTAAATGCAAACAATTAAAATATCAAGGGGTTTATTGTTTAAACCCTAAACTTATATTAATAAAACAGCCGCCTTCTTCTTCTTCCTCCATCTTCTTCTTCTTCTTCTTAATCCGTTTTCCGGCGTCGGAAACTGTATATGGCACCGGAAACGTTTAAAAATCGCCCCAAAAGTCTTGGAAACGTATCGAAACACTATTGGAATTTTTGAAACGGTCAACAGCCGTCCCCAACATTACAGAAACGGTCAAGAAACGTTTCATGTGTCCCCGACGGCATTTCCGTCCCCGGCGAGTTTCCGGGACGGGGTACGACACCTAGGTAGTGTTTCCGTGCAACATAGCATTTCATAAACAGGTCCTAAACAAAAACAAAATACTAGATTAACCAATAATAAACCAAAATTCAAATAATAAGGGTATGATAATATTTAATAAAGCATTATTCATATCTTTTCCAAGCCACCACATGATTAGATCAAATCGAACCATACTTATCGTCAACGGATTGGGCTTCGTCAGTAGGCTGGTGCCAGACGTGAGTGGATCACGCAAGCCTAAGAGACGAAGAGGACTGACGTAGATGTCGTGTTTTAATAAAAAACAAGTATTTATAAGACTTAAATACTTATAACTAGTATGGGTAAGTAAGGTCGTCTTCACAAGGAATCAGTGGAAAGTGCAAGTACAGTTCATAATTATTAATTAATTAACTAAGGTGGACAGGCAATGTCAAGCGGTTTAGAAAAGTTGATTTAAGAAAACACACGATTATAACTTAAAGGTTGTAAACAATTATGGGAAAACGATTCACTTCAGGTTCAGCTAATGTGATGACCGACTAATCACAGATTCATAAGAATTAATTGCGCAATTGTTACTAAACCTAACAGTTGGGTTGTGAGGACAAACGATACCCTAACCGAATTGTTGACACAACTGAACCCCGGTTTACCTAATTACTAGTTTAAAATATGAAAAATCAGTTATAAGCAATGACTAACGATTATTGATTCAATGACATAAGTGTAAACCCTTCATGTTATGAACACAACCAGAAAAGTGATGCAAAGTTTGATAATCACAATCATAAACTGTTTAAACAATCAATGCTAATGTAAAAGAAGATTAAAGACATTCAATCAAGTTCATATTCATTCAAAACATAGAATCTGATCAAAGTTAGTTTACACAAAACCATAGCCTAAAGTGAATACAATGATTTAGCCTGACATCGGCATCAGGAAGGATTCGCTTATCCGATGAGATGATGAAAGCATGTGATTAACGGACGAATCGGAGGCTTCGGGATGGTGCAAAATCGTCCTAGGGCTTGTACTTGGTTGTTGGAATGAATGATAGGTCGAAATATGGGCTCAAAACTGATTATATCAAAGTTAGGTTATTTTTCCCGTCATGAGGGAGTTTAGCGTGGCGCTAACATCGGGTGAGACCTTAGCTCCGCGCTAAGGTCTACTATCCTGATTCCTTAACTTTGACCTTAGAGTAGCTATAAGGTCACACTCAGGGCCCCTTAGCGCCGCGCTAAGGGTGTCTGATACATCCACTTTATTTTCTTCTTTTATTTTGCATCGGAAAGTGTGCCAATCATCATGAGTCTTCTACATCTTCGTTCTAAGCCCGTAATTCATCCCGATAAGCGTCCTTAACGCCAAGTATCCTAAAACACATAAACATGCTTAACGTACCAAAGTCCATATAATCTTTGAACTAAAAGTAAACAAATAATATAATAATATACATTACTTTTATCCGACCATCAAGGACGAACAAGATCCAATGGAGTCAATTCATGTCGACGGGCTTGTTTATTTTGATGTTTTTCTTTTATTTTGATGTTTTTCTTTTATTTAAATTGTTTAGATTTTTATTTCCTTATCATTCAAAAGAAAAAGATATTTATTTCCTTTTTGCATTATCTTGTTTAACTTTTGAATTTAGTTCTCTCTTCCTATAAGATGGGATCTTGAATTATCGTGTTTCTTTGAGCTAGATTGTGTCTTGATTACCATATTACGTTATGCGAGCTTTCGTTTGCAACATGTAACATATAACAAAACTAGTCAAGTGTTTGAACAATGTAGCAGGAAACAATACTTAAAGGTTGTTAGCACGCCAAACCAAGGCCAGCTCTAGATTGACTCGAACTTCATACTGAACCTGACTCACGTTCGTTTAGTTATTATAAATTTATATAACTTGAATACTTTTAATCACATTTTTATAACATATAAGAAGAAAAAGAATTTAAAGTTGAGTAATATTTGAATATACCTGAGGGGTCAAAGTTGTAAATATTACTTAAATTTTGAATTGTAACAAGTTATAAAGATAAATGGTTAGATATGTACGTAGTTATATGAAAACATGAGATTGTAAACATTTGTCCTTAAGAAACCTGTGCATTCATGCAGTAATGAATTGTACATTTTAAACCATCGTTCTTTTTTGAAAAAAATTATATTGAAACGTCAACAAAATTAAGCTCATTTAAATAGGTATGTTTGGATTTTTTGTTAACCGTGTTTTTGTAAAACATATATGAAGAAAACCAAAAAGAATAAAGTTAGAGTAAAAAATACGTAATCATGAGGGGTTACATTGTAACTAATTCGTAAATTTATAAAATTTAAGTAAAGTAGAGGTACTATAGTTGTAATTATTTTTATACAAATCAAATGAACGTGGGTGATATGTGTGTAAAAGACAAATCTATCCCTACTTAAACATGTACTTTACACATTATAAGTTGTAAAACTCTTAAATTATACCGTCTTAATTTGCTCATCATTTACGTATTACATATAGTATAGATATAGATAAATCAAACAAGTGTAACAAAAGGATACAAGTCGAAGCATACCAAGTCAAATATCTTCGCACACCATTGCCGCATTAACGCACATGAAACTGAACACAAACACGAAAGCAATAAACGAAAATAAGGATCTAACGTGGTTCGTATAAACTGACATACGTCCACGGGTGTCAACTAAGTATTTTTTATTGAGTGACAATCGATTACAAGTACATAAGATAATACACACACACACACACACACACATATACAACTACGTTTTTATCTTATTATTTATTAAACAAGAAATCTAAATCGGACTGAAGTTGGGGCAGCTGCCCGCACCCGTCTCACCTTTTGACTTCATATAATAAGTCGGGACAAACAAGGTCTACGAACCCAACAGAGCAAGATCATGCTCGTGTTCGTTGAGTTAACTTTAAACAAAAACGAACACGAATACTTAGTCAAACAAATATTTGTATTCATGTTCGTTTATTTAAAAAATAAACATATTTGTTTATATTTACGTTGATTTTTTTAGAACCTAAATAAACAGTTCACGAACGTACCGAACGTAAATGGACATAAGTTTGAACCAAAATATATAAAGATGAGTTTGAACCTAAAGATATAAAGATCATATGAATAATAACGATACACTTTCGGTTTTAGTAGATATCATCACATCAAATTTAATTTAATCTATCTATTCTAATAAAACACTACTTATTTTTGTCACTTGTCAATCCCATAGTCATCCTTATTTTTTTTCCCCACTTATTTCAATATATGGTCCTTATATTTTAACAATTTCAATATAAGAATTCAAGTTTGTTTTTATTATATGTAAATCATAATCTATTAATTCATTAACATTAATAGTGATATAAGAACATAAGAAAATATTAAAATTCACGTTGCAGGTTTGTTAGAATAAAATTTTAAAGTCACATGTAATTGCAATTAAAACAAATAAAAGGTGCATCATTGTCGAAGAATTGGATTTGTATGATAAAATACAAATTGTTTTTTAAACCGCGATTCGAGCAACAGTGCATAACTTTTGATATAAGATTGGTTTCAAATTTGGATTTAAAATTTTCTCATATGCATTTGAACTCAGGAAAATGTTTATTTTCTTAATAATCTCCAAACGTTTTGTATAAATATTGCAAACATTGAGAATACATATTATATATATCTTGGTATTTAGCATTAAATTATTGAAGTTGAATATTATAATTATCATCTGAATGTATACCGATTTACTATATGAAGTATATGTCATTTATTTATATGATTTTTTTGTGTAGTATAAAGGGTTTTAGTAATAAGAAAATCAATATTTAGTTTTCATTATTTTCTTCTATAACTCAAACCAAAATATCTTTAAAAACATATATTTTCACATTAATATAAAAAAAGTAGTTAATCTTAGCTATGTAATTTTAATGTAAATTGTAACTATATAAAATATATGATTATTTTGTGAACTATATTTCTCTTAATGGTTAAAATATAAAATTTGCATTAATAACCCGTGTATTACACGGGGCTCAAACTAGTTTAACAATAAAGTAACCCTATTTTCTTTAGACTAATTGTAAAAGGTCATATCTAATGTGATTACCTTTTAATTATTCTAATATGATTACCTTTTAATTTTTATTACTTTGTTATAATTATTTGTTTTAATGAGATTCTGTCTCTCGCTCTCTCTTTTTCAAACATCTATTTTTTCCATCTTTCACCCGTGTATCCGTGTTTTAAGTGAACTAAAACTTACAATCATTTGTTTATAAGAAATGCATTTTTGTCACTAAACCAAGCTAATGACTGTTCTATTGAGATTCTTGACCGTCTCAAGTCTAATCAATGAGTCCTTATAAAAACACTAAAATTCTTTAAAGCTTAAACTATATATTTATCAGTTATATATGTAAATCTCCATCTAATTAAGTCATTTAAAGCAAATATTTTCCATAACTAGTTACATAAATAATTAAATATCAGATTACAGAAATAATATTATCTTTCTGTTTAGCATACATTATACAAAATTCCAAAACCTAATTAAATATATATATAGGAAGAACAATATTATGCTACGTTGACATAATTTGGTTTTTATTTGCTAATTTCGTTATTAATTAAAACGCACAAGTTACAGAATGGTCCTACTTAGTTTATAGAAAATTTGAATATTATTAAAGAATAAAGAGCAAAATATTATATTTGTTTATTTGAAAGAAATGGTTAGAAATAAAAAGAGAAGTTGGTGGCATTTGTCCAATTCTCCTGACCAGGACATTGTATAAGGACACCATTGAGATTTTACCAACCTTATCCAAGTCCCTCACCCAACCACACACACATATATGATAATGTGTATGCGTGTTTGATCGATTCATTTATAAATTAACAATTAAATTTGTAAACACTATTTTATGCCCACATTGTACATGTAATATATTTATGAGTTATGTGATAATATACTTTGAAGGTTAGAATTTGTTTTAATGACTTTATAGTTGAAAATACATTACCAAGAGCACATGAGATATCTCTAAGGTTTGTAACTTTATTTTGATAATGTTGATCACCATTTCGATCTAAACCTATTTCGATCATAATTTATATTTTAGTCTGACTGGATTTGAAAACTTCTCTCTTCGTTCTAACCCGTCATACTCTCCGACCCGCCCGTTTTACGAGACTTTAGGCATCTAAATAAACAAATTCATATTTGAAAAACTCAACATATATCTATAATATATATAAACGAAGATATAAAAATCCTACGTGTCGCGATGTGATCGTTCTCCCTTTTTTGGAGTCACCAAATTTGCTTGATTTTTAAATGGAGGTTTCTCATGCATTTGACACGAATTCATAGGTATGGGTCTTATCAAACCCAGATATTTCTTAAACTGGTTATAACATCTCATTAAATTAAAAATTATTCTCACCAAATAATTGATGTAAAAATCCTATAAAATAGGATATAATAAAAATTAATATCTTATTTATTTTAAAAAAGATATATATATATATATTATTTAAATTAAAAAACCAATTTCATAGTAAAAAATAATAAATGGGTCTTGGGTCTTATCAAACCATAAGTATATTATTAACTTTCATAAATATTATTTATAATTAAAAAATCAATTTTATTGTAAAATAAAATAAACGGGTCTTGGATCTCATCAAAACCATATAGCTTTTAAACCGGGTTATAACATCTCATTTATTTGTGAAACAATTTATCATCAAACCATAAGTATATTATTAACTTTCATACAATAAAAAATATATATATATATTCAAAAACTAAATAAATATTAGAAGAAACAATATAAAACAACCCCGTAATACGGGGGATAAAAACTAGTTAATTTATAAATGTAAAATGTACGAACAAGTAGCCATAGTTGCAATTTTCGCGTTGGAGAATAATAGAAACTTTGAACTTTTATTATATAAGCTCACCAACTCTCAAGGGCAAATAAGTAATTTCACATAGATCCGTGGGACCCGTAGGTGCTTACTCGTGTGAAATTCTTGGTGTACATCTTAAGCAAATTATACTTTCTTTCCCATCTATAAAATACACACACAACATAATGGATTACCAGCACAAAGCTGCTAATAAACTTTAATTTTGTTCACCAAAAACTCTTTCATATTTCAATGGCAATTTCATCATCTTCTTATCCAACTTTACCTTTCTTGATTCTTTTATTATTAACTTGTAACATAATTAATGCTAAGGGATGCTATACATCCATCATAAGCTTTGGTGACTCGTTAGCCGATACCGGAAACCTTAAACAACTCGCGTCTAATTCGAACAGTCAACCACCTCATTTCTTGTTTCCACCCTACGGCGAGACATTCTTCCATAAACCAACCGGTCGGTGCTCGAATGGTCGCCTCATCATTGATTTCATTGGTACTCATCACTTGTTTCTTATTTTAACTATATTAGTTTTGTTAATGTTAATAATTATTTTTGTGTGAACCATACTTGATGATCATCCAACGTGTATTTTGTATCTATGGTTTTGTAATCGTTAAATAACGATAAAGAAGAATAAAAGCAGAAAGAGAGAAAATTTTATTATCTCAGAATCAATAGTTACAAATGAAAAACAAGCAAACCATTTATATACACAAACATATACGCCGTATATGTGAAGATATACGCTCACAGGCTTCTTGTATTTCACGTAACAAAAATTTATTTACCATTTTGTAACTTTTTTTTTCATGTTTTGAAGCTGAGAGTCTTGGGATGCCGTTAATACCATCGTCACAGGACGTAGGAGTAAACAGTTTTAACGAGAAAGGACAAGGGGTGAATTTCGCAGTGGCGGGTGCAACCGCATTGGACTCATCGTTCCATGAAGCACAAGGGGTTGTCAATCCTTATACGAATGCGTCTTTAGGTGTTCAGTTGGAATGGTTCAAAAGATGGTTGCCGTCTATTTGCACCACTGCCTCAGGTAATTAACCAAGTCTAACCTACACTCACCAAATTTAAAATATTAATCGTTTCTTAATAAAATTTAATACTTAATTTATCAATTAATATTAACTAGCATTTAGGACCACATGTGTTGCATCAGGGCGGTTAAACCAAATAAAAATAGACGTAAAACGTTGAACCATGCATGTACGTTAACATGTAAAAGTTAGACCGAGACATAAAACATATGAAAGAAGTGACGAGGCTGTTAAACCACACAAAACTTATACGTAAAAACGTTATCATAAAAATGAATAACTAAGTTGAACGACAATATTTGATGTATTTGTATACACAATTTCGTAACGCATTTCTAGTTTCTACGCAAAGATACATGTAAAATGCATGAATACTAATAATATAATGACGTTTGTCATGAAAAAGACTTAAAAATTTCTTACCAACCGGCAACCGTTTTGAGTAAGTCCATATGTGGCGATAAACCCACCCACCCCGCAACAATAATTATTAGGAGATGGAGATGCGTATCAACTTGTTATTAAGTTAGTCTAGTACTTGTCATAGTCAAGTCAAGTACAATGATAGCGACTTAACTTTGTAGAATTATATATAGTTAACAACAGTTATTCAATTGTTATGTAGTGGTAACAGTCAATTGTGGGTTTGCCTAAAAGAGTATGTGTAGTCATAAAGCTTCATTTTTAGGCGTTATGTGTCACGTGACGTCTAGTTAGAATTATGATTTTTTATAAAAATAGGGTATAGTCATAAAACCTCTATAACTTTGTTATTTTTTTGTGTCTTCCACCTGCGTTATCTACAAAACGCCACAAAAAAAACCTCGAAAACGCCGGGGAGGGGGGGGTGTTGTCCCCGACGTTATGACCCATAAAGCCTCCACTACGCTTTGTCTAAGTAATTTGAAGGGAACTTATATAAGAGTTACTATTCAAATAATTTTATTATAACTCAAAGTGAAAGTCAAAAGAAGATGTTCCTTTTCTTTATTAAAGTTTTTGTGGTGACACATCCATTAATTGACAACCTTTTGGTGGTGGATTAATGGTCATTTGAAAACCTTTTGATTGTGAGTTAATGGCCACTTAAGTTGGTGAGCTCTGTTTTGAGCCTCAAGATTATTATTCGTTTCTTGATATAAAGGCGAAAGGGAAAAGTCGTATGATATATTGCTTTTATATTGCTTGATTCATAAAGTCGTTTACATAAAAACTTAATTTGGTTTATTATTGCCAATATGGCTATATGTCAAATTTATAGATAGTAAATTGGTTTATACTACTTATACTAGATAGGTAACTAACTGCGCGATTCGACTGGAAGTCAATTAAAAAAAATCTATAATATCATATTTAGATTAAAGAAAATAAAGTGATTAGTTTTTTAGTTGTCAATATAAAGACGTGACTTATGAGTATAGTTTAGAAAGCGTTTAAGTTACCATTAAATAGACTTTAATAAAAAAAAGGTATATATTCAATGTTTTAATTTATGTAAAATGATGAAAGTACGAATAAAAATAGTTTTGAATTGATCACTTTATTTTATTAAAGAGAAAAAAAAAAGAAAGAGGAATGCCTTTAGTTTTGCTTTGATGGATAAAAATATAGCCCTTAAAAAAAGAAGATAAAGATTATGCCTACTATTCTGAATATTTGGATTTCCACATTTATCATAAAACATTATTTTTTTAAATAAAGCAAATTTATATTATTTAAAATTTAAATTCCCTTAACATTGTAAATGTTAATTGCAAGTATTTGAATCCATTGACTTCATTTTAGAATGATGAATCACATACTACTAGACCATTACAATATGGATATCACACACATAAAATATATTATGAAGTTATAACTACTTGCCTTCTTAGTTCAAAATAATAGTACTAAAAAATATAACAAGATTTTCTTTTTGTTAATTGAGTCTTGTCATTATTTCAGAGATTAATGAAGAAAAAAATTTAGGTGAAGCGTCATGGTCATACATTACATAAAGCCACTAACAAGTATTTTAAAACGGAACGTTTAATTGATATATTATATTAATTAGTTATCAGCTAAAACTAATTTATGTTATTAATAACTCCTAATTGATTTAGTTATTAATGTGTATTCTGTTTATTTATTGTATATATATTTAAAAGTAACTAACAGTTTTTTGTTATTTTGTTTGAATTAACATTTAAGTCACCACTAGTTTTATTTCACAAATAAATGTTATTACAAGTGTGCAATCTATTTTTTTAAGAACACAGATCAGGAAGTTGTATGATTTCAGTACATCTAAGGTAGAGATGCACAAACCGATTTCAAACCTTAAATCGGTTCGACTTAGTCAACAAAAGTGAAAACCGGTTTATGATCGGTTTCAGTTAAGGTAGAAACTAGTTTCTTGACTAGTTTAAGAACGGTTTTTGACCTATTTTGGTTAACCGGTTTCAGTAAGGAGAATAAAAAACCGGTTCTAAACCTAAGGTTTCAATCGATTCCAAACCATTTCTACAAAATCAATTTTAAACAGGTTTGGTTTCAATTCAGTTTTCAGGCCAGCTATATAAACTAGTTTTTTTCACCCAACTTTGACTTCAAAAGCAGACTGATTATATTATTACTTCCAACAAAATACACAAGTCATAATCGAAAACTAAAAAAAAATAAAAATACAGAAATAACAAAATCAACTAAGAAGCCGATGGTTGAATGTTTCTTTTAACAATTTGCTTGTTATCGATATAGCGGTGACGGCTATCGCCCAACCTCCCTCTGGGCAGACCCTATACAAAGTTATAAAATCTAAAAACAGAAATCAACGTTTTTTATATAAAATAGTTGAATTTTTTTTATGTTTTTTAACGACATAAAGTAATTGAATTGAAGGGATATAAAGTTTAGCATACTAATATCATTTAATTATTACCAAAGATAAATAAGCATTTATATAACTTGAATTGTATCTTAAGAAAAAGAAATATATAGTATGTGTTGTAGATAAAAAAGAAATGTATTAACTACTAAAGGAATAAAAATTTCGAGTTAAATAACGTCAAATTTCAAAAGAAGTCAACAAAGTAAGCATTGGAATCTTTTTCTATGAATGTGTCATTTATTCGTTGTATGTTTTATAATTCAACCATATTAGACTTTGTTGCCATCGCCTCTCTTGACTGAACGATTTAACGTTTCAACTTTCAACAATAAAATTAATCAAAACTCCACCGATTTAACATTTGACGTGCACTAAAAACTTAACAAATTGGTGGTTATATGATGCATTGGAGGTTCGGTTCGGTTCGGTCCGGTTTTTAAAACATTAAACACCGTAATAATTTAATAACAAAGTTATGAATTTCTTACATGGTTATTTGTTTATTACAGATTGTAAGAACATACTTCACAATTCATTAATTCTTATGGGAGAGATCGGAGGTAACGATTACAATCACGCAGTAATCGCTGGAAAGCCTATTCAAGAGCTTAAATCATACGTTCCACTTGTTATTAACACCATCGTCTCGGCTATTAATGTAGGTGCATTTGAGTACAATCATATATACATAAAACATAATCAAACATGCATCGAATGCAATTAACCGATATGGCCAATGCAGGAACTTATCGAGCTAGGGGCGGAAACACTTGTAGTCCCAGGAAATTTACCTATTGGTTGCTCGGCGGCATATTTAACGATCTATTATGGTTCTGATAAAGTAGAATACGACAACACAACAGGTTGCATGACTGCACTAAACACATTTGCTGAGTGGCACAATGAATTGCTCCAAACATCATTGAATCAAATCCGGGAGGTCCATCCTAATGTTAATATCATTTATGCCGATTACTACAACGCTGCTCTGCAGTTTTTTCGCTCTCCAGAAAAATACGGTACTTAAATGTTATATATCTTCAATACTAATTGTATACTTTGTTTATTTTAAGTTTGTTAGGGGAAAAAAACATGTAGATAAAGAAAATGAAAGAAAATCAAAAGGATATTTATATATCTTAGAAAAACAATTAGTTGCTAATGAGGACCATGTAATACTATAGGATTCACAAATGGAGCTTTAAAAGCATGTTGTGGAGGCGGAGGGCCGTATAACTACAATCCGCTAGTAGATTGTGCTGATCCGTCGTCAACAACATGTGCTCAACCAGAAACGTACGCTAACTGGGACGGATTACACTTAACAGAAGCCGCATACAGTGTAATTTTCAAGAGTTTATTTCAAGGAACATATACTACACCCCAGTTTAATTCAGTGTGCCCTACTTCAAATGTACAAGCAAGAGGTGCATCATCAAGTTTAGTTCAAAGCTCTTAGTACAAGATAACGAAGCTTGAAAAGGAGATCTTTTTTTTATATATATAAAACATGATTTACATTAAATGCAATGTAATGTGCAGTTGGGTTGTGTTCTATGAATTTGTGAACACATAGTTTCATAGTTTTTTTTTTTATTTTTTTCTTTAATTATGTGTACATATGATTTCTCATACATGTATACTTGCTTTGAACCTTCAACCTATCCACGATGTTATGACGGTTCAATACGATATATTGTCGCTAAATAGTAGTAAATCAATGAATTTGTTATGACAACGCAAATCTAGCGTTTGGATTTTTAGCTCACTGGGCGTTACTACACTAGTGTGGCATTATGTTGCGTATAATATAATTTACCCGTGATTTTTAAATCTATCAAAAGTTCAAAACTTTAGCTACATATTTAAAATGTTTATTACAAGAATTATTGTAAATCTGAGTAATGTTTGTATTATGATGAGTAAAAAGTTATATATGGTTTACCAAAACCATAAGAAAAATAAAAATTTGAAAAATCAAAATAAAATAATCAAATATCGTTTACAAAGTACAAACCAGCCTTGTAGTCTGTAGAGTTGTAAGATATAAGCCGAGGCCCATGTATTAATTAACGACTCACGCCCGGTTCAGATATTACGGGTCAAGCCCAAACCTTATTAAAATTACAAGCTCAATAGTCAATACGAGGAAAAAAACATAAAGCCATGCCCTGTTCAGTATCTATTATGCATGTTTCTTATTTTAACAAAAACACTATAACAACTATGAACTAAAACACCATAATCCATATGAACCGAGCCAAAATAAACCTGAGTATTTTTTGAGCATTTTTTAAGCGGTATCGAACGAGTTTGGAGCATTATTTTTTTTTCATTTCCCCCCTTTAAATTCTTTTATAAGAAACAAGTTTGAAGTTGAATATGACGTGCATGAAAATAAATTAATAGTTTTTTCATTATTTTTTTTTCATTTCCCCCCTTTAAATTCTTTTATAAGAAACAAGTTTGAAGTTGAATATGACGTGCATGAAAATAAATTAATAGTTTTTTTAGAAAAACTAGTAGTAGCTTGTAATTTTTGATAAAATTGAAGTTTGAAGTTGAATATAATGTAATAAAACAATTAGTAATTAAAAAATAATTATTTATATAAATATATATGCACAAATATATAACTTATTTTTATAATTATCTTTTATATTGAAATATTGAAAACTGAATATAATTATTTATTTTATATTTAAAGTACTTGAAAATATTATATTTAATATTCAAGATAATTATTAAAATGCAATATATATTTATGACTATATAAATATATATCAAATGAATTAAATTAAAGGTATTCGAGCCGAAAACCGAGTGGACTTTTGCTCATTGCTTGGCTCTTTACAAACTGAACCGAGTGAAGCGACTCGTTTACAATCGAGCCTTTCCTGAGCAAATTTTGAACGGGCGACGAGCGGTTTGGACTTTGGACATCCCTAAATTATTATGAACTAAAAAATAGTACTCATATGAGCTCAAACTGACAACTATAATCACTATATTCCTCTTGTTGTGTTTTGTTTGACTTAACTGATACTTCATCAATTGATTCAATATATCATTCATCGTCTTCATTGTATTTTAGTTTCTTCAATCACTAATGAATAGATTTAAGTTCTGCAATCTCGTCGTCATTAATATGTTTTAGTTCTTCAATATCGGTTGAGTGTAGTTCTACTACAACCTTGCACGTTCTTATTTTATTTTGTTTCAACATAAAAAATAACAATTGATTGATTAAATAAATATGATAAAATTTAAACTAAATGAAGCATAAACAACAGCATGGAATCGATCACTATACATGTACCTGATGTGATCAATTGTTGAATCACCATGTATATGATGTCATCAATATTGAATCATCATGTACCTGATGTTAAAATAAATATTTAGAAATTGTTTTAATAAAAAAAAATTAACAAAATAAAATGTTTAATAAACAATTAAAACAAGTATTTGTTTTTTTTTTCAAAAATGTGTTTCTTTAAATGCCTTCTAATTGTGTTTATGTACAAAAGCTAACAATTTATGAAAAAATGATTTTTTACCTGTAAAAATTAGTTTTACAAAGTGTTTACATGCAACATGCATTGATGGTTACTCGGTGTCTCGGTTCCCTACTTTTTTTTGGTTCCGTAATGAATCTCTTGTATCTCCCTAAGGCCATGTGACGCCCAGTCAGCAAAATATGTGTTTTTGTTTTAGTGGTGTAATGGTGTTGTAGCCCCCCATATACATATATGTATGTATGTATGTATGTCACATACACACACTATTATAATAATAATAATATAACATAACAAAAAGCACGCGACAAGTTCTCATCCCCACCCCCTATCGCCCATTTTGTCGCCCCGAGGGACGGTGTTCGCGCCCCTTATCGCCCCACTACAGGTGTCCTAACCACATATGTTTTTTCTTAGTTTTTACAAAAGTTAATAACATGTAAAAGAAATGGAAAAATTAATAACGTTTAGGCCCCGTGCGGTCTCCCATTACCCTTCACACCTTACGGACCAGCTCTGATAAGACTATATATAATTAATGGTTGGTGCGATTATTGACATTAGATTGTGATGTCATTAGAAAAACCCCATCAACTTATCTCAATCAATCAATCAATCAATCAATCATACCCAGTAAAATCCTACCGACAGCAAAGCTATAAGTAGGGTCTAGGGAGGGTGGGATGTAGGCACACCGTACCTCTATCCAAAGGAATAAACAGGTGGCTTCCAGAGAGACCCTCGGCTGTAAGTACATGTGTATGAAGCAAAATAAAGGAAATCAAAGTTTAACAGTTATATAAAAACTACTACTAATTATAATAATATTAATAATAAGATCACAGTTTAACAGCTATATAAAAGCTAATAATAATTATAATAATAATAATATATGTAAGGGAAATACCATTATGGTATGTGACCTAAATAAGTTAAGTCTAAGCCCTAAGGTATTCAATTCTCTCTAAAAATCCTTAACTTTAATTCTACTTCTCCACGAATTCATATCCTCAACCATGTCCTCGGAGAGGTTTAGGTCTATCAAATCATGCCTAATCCTCTCATCCCAAGTCAATTTCGGTCGTCCTCTACCCCTCCTCCCCTCTATAGTAATGTTTTCTACGGATCTAACAGGATTCGTCGTCTGTCTTCTCTTTACATGTCCAAACCATCTCAATCTCCACTCTCTTATCTTGTCTGCTATGTTCGCCACCCCTAATCTCTCGCGAAACACAACGTTTCTTATTCGGTCTAGCCTTGTGTGCCCACACATCCAACGTAGCATTCTCATTTCTGCTACCTCCATCTTCCGCACTTGTGCCTTCTTGATGGCCCAACAATCTGTTCCATATAGCATTGCAGGTCTAACTGCCACCCTATAGAATTTTCCCTTTAGTTTAGTCGGGAAACTCTTGTCGCACAATATACCTGTGGCTGCTTTCCATCTACACCATCCTATCTGAACTCGGTGGGTCACATCACTGTCTAATTCCCCATCGCTCTGTACAAATGATCCTAAATACTTGAACTTCGGTACCTGCGGGACCACCTGACCTTCAATTGTGATCTGTGCGTCTTCATTGTCGTTTATCCCACCAAAATCACAGTGGAGGAACTCCGTCTTAGATCGGCTAATCTTTAAACCTTTTGTCTCTAAGGTTGTTCGCCACTCCTCAAGCCTCATGTTTAGATCTTGTTTTTTCTCAGCAAGTAACACAATATCGTCTGCGAACATCATGCACCACGGGAGAGTCCCCTGAATCAACTTTGACAACTCATCCAAGACTACTGCAAAAAGAAACGGGCTCAACGCTGACCCCTGGTGAAGACCTACCTCTACAGGAAAGAAATCAGTATCCCCCACTGGCGCACGGACACTTGTTTCACTCCTGGTATACATATCCATAATTATCTCTATGTATTTCCTGGGCACTCTTCTACCCTCCAAGCACTCCCAGAGCACATGTCGTGGCACACTGTCGTAGGCCTTTTCTAGGTCAATAAACACCATATGTAGATCACGCTTCTTCTCCTTATACTTTTCCATTAATCTTCTTATAAGGTGTATTGCCTCTGTGGTGGAACGGCCCGGCATGAAGCCAAATTGGTTGACCGTAACCTGAGTTTCTCGTCTAAGTCTACCCTCAATCACTCTTTCCCATAGCTTCATAGTATGACTTAGTAGTTTGATTCCTCGGTAGTTACCACAACATTGGGCGTCTCCTTTGTTCTTATAGATAGGAACTACAACGCTGCTCCTCCACTGGTCTGGCATCTTACCTGATTTGAGAATACTATTGAACAGAGTAGTTAACCACATGACTCCTTCCTCCCCCAGACACTTCCACACCTCGATGGGTATGTTGTCTGGGCCAACCGCCTTAGACCTTCCCATCCTCCTAAGTGCATCCTTCACCTCTTCTCGTGTGATCCGTCGGCAGTAGCAGTTATTCGATTGTTGTCGCTGAAAGTTTGTGTTGTCATGTTCTTCTTGGAAAGCTTTCCCATTGTTAAAAAGATTGTGGAAGTAGGTTTGCCATCTTAGCTTGATGTCATGCTCCTTGACCAGTACATGCCCATCTGTATCCTTTATGAACTTCACCGGTCCTAGATCTTGCCTTCTACGCTCCCTGGCTTTGGCAATCTTAAACATAGCATGTTCCCCCTCTTTTGTTTCTAGACTTTCCCATAGCTTCATAGTATGACTTAATAGTTTGATTCCTCGGTAGTTACCACAACATTGGGCGTCTCCTTTGTTCTTATAGATAGGAACTACAACGCTGCTCCTCCACTGGTCTGGCATCTTACCTGATTTGAGAATACTATTGAACAAAGTAGTTAACCACATGATTCCTTCCTCCCCCAGACACTTCCACACCTCGATGGGTATGTTGTCTGGGCCAACCGCCTTAGACCTTCCCATCCTCCTAAGTGCATCCTTCACCTCTTCTCGTGTGATCCGTCGGCAGTAGCAGTTATTCGATTGTTGTCGTTGAAAGTTTGTGTTGTCATGTTCTTCTTGGAAAGCTTTCCCATTGTTAAAAAGATTGTGAAAGTAGGTTTGCCATCTTAGCTTGATGTCATGCTCCTTGACCAGTACATGCCCATCTGTATCCTTTATGAACTTCACCGGTCCTAGATCTTGCCTTCTACGCTCCCTGGCTTTGGCAATCTTAAACATAGCATGTTCCCCCTCTTTTGTTTCTAGACTTTCATACATCCGTTTAAAGGCCGCCTTCTTTGCTTCCGCCACTGCCTTCTTCGCCTCTATCTTGGCCGTTTTGTAGTTGTCCCTCAATTCCACTCGCTCCTCCTCATTCGTGCACCTCATTAGCTCCCTAAAACATCCTTGTTTGTCCCTTATCTTGTCTTGCATTGCGTCATTCCACCACCAAGACTCCTTATGCCCACTTGTCTTTCCTGTTGTGACCCCGAGAGTCTCCTTTGCTACTTGGATGATCTTTGTCTCCATAGCTTCCCATATATGAGTTGAGTCCCCATTTAGTCGAGCCCGCGTATGCAGCATGAGTTTATCCTTAAACAGTAGGAGATTTTCGTCCCTCAAATTTCCCCATCGAATTCTCGGTGTACCTTTCTTCTCTCGAACAGTCAGCTTATTTCTGAAGGCTATATCTGTCACTAGTAGTCAATGTTGAGTCACAACTGCCTCCCCAGGTATGACTTTGCAGTCCTTCCACCAACGTCGGTCTCCTTGCCTCATCAAAAGGTAGTCAATTTGCGTGTCGCGTCCGCTACTGCTAAAAGTGATTAAATGAGAATCTTGTTTCCTAAAATAAGAATTTATAATACCTAGGTCATGTGTCACCGCAAACTCTAGAAGATCTGTTCCGGTCTCATTCCTATCACCAAAACCGAAACCCCCATGAACGGCTTGAAAACCATCGTTAGCCTTACCAATGTGTCCATTAAAATCACCTCCTATGCAAATCCTCTCCCCCCCAGGTATGCCCCCTACCACTGCGTCTAGGCAATCCCAAAATTCTCTCTTTTCCTGATCCCCTAGGCCTACATGAGGCGCGTAGGCGGAGACTACTGCCACTACTTCCTCTCCTAGTACTAATTTCAACACCATAATCCTGTCATTATGTCTTATCACCTCCACCACACTAGTGTGTATTTCCTTAGCCACTAGAAACCCCACTCCATTCCTAGCTCCATCAGACCCCGAGTACCACAACTTATACCCATTACACTCAGCCCCTCTATGTCCTTTCCACTTAGTCTCCTGGAGGCATGCTATCTGAACCATACGTCTTTTAAGCACATCTACCAATTCTAGCAACTTACCATTTAATGTTCCTACATTCCATGAAGCCAAACGCAATATACGCTCCCTATCTTTACTCTTTCCTACACCCCTTGTTTCAGGACATGGTCTCAAGTAATAGTCATGGTTCCTACGCTCTATGGTTGCAACTAATCACACAAACACAAGCAATAGAACACCAAATCAATAATAATAATAATAGTAACAAAAACTAATAATAATAATAATAATAGTGTGTAGCAATAACAATAATAGTCAAGAGATCTTAAAATGAAAATAAACTCCAAAGATCCGGATCACGTATGTTCTAATGATAATAATAATAATACTAATAATAATAATAATAATAGTGAGAAAGGAACGAATATACCGTGAAGATGATAGAAGGCTGATAATAGGTTGTGGGTGGACAGTTGTGTTGTAGGTAATAGGTTGCCTTACTAAATTTTAGGTAGTTGTCACTTGCCAAAGAGTTTATTATTGTGGGTGGACAGTTGTGTTGTAGGTAATAGGTTGCCTTATTAAATTTTAGATAGTTGTTACTTGCCAGGCGTTGCAACAACTATTTTCGCATGCTATCATATCACTATTATTTACTTACGTTTCTCCAATAAAAAGAATAGAAAAAATTTCATTTTTATTACTCATTTGAAATTATGGTAACTCTCTTGTTTCTTTTCTTTTGTGTCCTTCCTAAACTTTCCACTTCAATTCCATTAGTATATGACAAAATCTTTAGCTTTGGTGACTCCATTGCTGATACCGGAAACTTCATCCATTCTGGCGCGTTAGCAAATCCGGTTATTGGAAAGCTTCCATATGGCGAAACTTTCTTTGGTCATCCGACAGGTCGTTGCTCCGATGGGCGCCTTATTATCGATTTCATCGGTATAAATATTACTCCATTACACCTTTGATAATTATTTTCTATGTTTTTGTCTTAATTACATGATGATCATTGGAAATGAAACAGCTGAGAAATATGGGTTACCATACTTACCTCCTTATCTACCAATTGCCAAAAGCTTGAAGTCTAAAGCCAAACATGGAGTTAACTTTGCTGTTGCTGGAGCTACTGCACTTGATGCAAAATTTTACTATGATAAAGGCATTGGAGGGATTCTTTGGACCAATGATTCATTAAACACTCAGCTGGACTGGTTCAAGCGACTTAAGTCGAGCATGTGCACTACTAAACAAGGTTATTATTATGATTACATTAATTCAGCTAGACAACTATAAAAGATTATATAACATGAATAGCTTGTTAGAATAATTTGGAATGGGATAAACTAGGAAAAACAGATAAAAGAAGATTGAGAGAAGAAAAAGAAGACAAAGTTTTAATTAGAACATGTGTTATGGCTGACATTGGTTGTTGGTTAATTAATGAAAAAAATAATGTCATTAGTGTCACGTACGTACTGGCCGGGGCATTAACTTTCTTTTTTAACGGCCAATTTTATAAAGAGAACAACCAAAAAACTAGTAAGAAACTAGTCAAAAAGACACCGAGGAAACACCTGTTACACACCACACCAAAAAAAAACAAGGAAACTCAAAAGAAAAAAAAACACCATGTTTCCCTGGGCATTAACTAACCAGCCAAAAAAACAAGCGTTATGAATATATACGGGTTACTTATCCAAGTTATAAATCATTTTACAATCATTATTTTCTTACTAATTATTTTATTTAAATTAACATATAAAATACATTATATTTACTATTTGGTCAACCAATCAAACGGTTGGATTTTATTGAAATGATGGACTGGGGGCACCAATGCTTTGGCAAGAAGAAGGGCGTCTTAGCGCCCGATAAACTTGGTGCCAGTATGATGATTGGCACCCATATATCCTGCTTGCGTGGCAGGTGAGTGGCGCCCGTTCTCAACCCACAACACTCAGTCTTAGAATTGTTTAGTTTATCGGTCATTGTAATCTGTTACGCATGTGGAGTTAAGAGTTTAATAGAAAATAGTCATTTACCCGGGGCGTGGTAACCAAATTCTGTCTTGTTTGTACTAAACGACTGACTGTCTGTCTGTCTGGCCAACATAACTTTTATATATTTTGTATTGCAGAGTGCGATAGCTACTTCAAGAGATCACTCTTTATGATGGGAGAAATTGGTGGCAATGACTACAATTATGCATTTTTCTTGGGTGGAACTTTTACGGATTTAAAAAGAATGGTACCTTTGGTTGTGGGAACAATTATATCTGCTACCAGCGTAAGTATATTGATCAAGAACATATAATAATAACACTAAGGGCTTTGCATACTTGCATTTATGCTTAGAAATAGTGTTGCATACAATATATTCATTTTCGGTTTCCCATCGTAATATGTACATGTATAAACGAAATCTCTGTTTTGAATAATGTTTCACAGACGGTGATCGAAGATGGTGCAAAGGAGGTGGTGGTGCCAGGGAATTTCCCAATAGGATGCTCGGCGTCTTACCTAACCTTGTTCGGAACTCAAAACAAAACAGCTTATGATGGAAACGGATGTTTGAAGGCATACAACGCGTTCTCAAAGTATCACAACGCTCAACTAAAGCTAGCTTTGGAGAAACTAAGACAAAAGTACCCACACGTTCGAATTATCTATGCAGACTACTATGGTGCCGCAAAGGCCTTATTTCACATTCCGCGCCATCTAGGTGAGTATTTACACGCGTATACTATTTATTGGAAAAATCCTATACAATAATAACTTCATTATAATATATTAAGCAATATAATTGTTGGAAACATACAGAAATATGATATTGTGCAAGTATTTGTTGGTAATCAAAGAGCAAATCACAATTGATCGAATAGAAGAGGAATCGAGATCGATACACACGAACGGAAACTTTGATTAACACAACAAAATTACATCATTTATTCATCCATATATACATACGTATATATATGTTTCCAACCGGTGCATCTCAAACAAATACCTCGTTCAGGGAATAAAACACCGATTACACTTATCACTGATTACTTATAGACCCATCCAAATTACAAATAATATTTTATTCCTAAACTTACTTTATAATAATGACACTTATACCCTCTAAGTTTAGTTTAACTTCAACACGTAATCCCCGTTAAACTAATTAAACTTAGATTAAGTGAGGTGTTCATCCTTCGAAATCGATCTGGTTTGCCATCACAGTAGTGTTGGTTTATTAGTTCTCCCGGGTCAAGTTTGCCTCCTTTTTCTTCCATTTTGAACATTTATGCTTGAAGCGTCCAAGTTCATTACACTTGAAAAATCTTAATATGTAATCCTTGTTTTGGTAGACTTGATCTCCACCTTTAGTTCTCCATGGCTTCCAATTTTTGCGTCGACCCCATTCTTTGTTTTACTGCTTTGAATACTTTTCAAGATCACCAAATTCACATTTATGCGCATTGACCTTCTCTTTTCCATCTTCTGAACAACTGTTTGTTGAAGTATTAATCTTGAATATTAATAAAGTTAAGGGTTTATTATGATATATTTATTTAGTTATTTGAATTATAGTAGGTTTATGAAAGGTGTGTCTTGGAGAGGAAGTTTAGTAGGTCTATAAATAAGGTCTAGTTTATTAGTTTTATTTGTGAGAGTCAAGGGAGAGTTAAGAGAGAGTCAAGGAGTCTCATCTCCATGTACGTTTGATAAGTTCGTGAAGTTCGTTTGTTATGTTCGTTTGATATATGAAAAGAGTCGAGGGTTGTCTCCTCAATATCTCGTGTTCGTTTGTTTGATAAGTTCGTTTGATTCGATTGTTTGATTCATCTGGGCCAACAATTAGTATCAGAGCTCGATTAGCTCTTGAAGATCAGAAATGTGAGTGAAAGAAAAGTGAGTCGGAACGAAAATCTTTCGGAGTATTGGTTCAGCGCATTGCTGTCTGCGGCCATATTACGATTGTGAGGAAATTGTGATTCCATATTAATAACCATCACCATTATATATTATATTGGTTTGTGATTTGTGTTTTGAAAAAAGCTTCTGCCGACATCAATATTATTATATGCAATTGATATATTTGTTTTGTGAGTTTACAATTAATTCATCATCATTGAATTAAGTCGGTGAACACCAAGAAAAGAAAAGGAAGTAATCCCTATTTTCGGTGGAGATCAAAAGCATATATTATATTCTTTAGGTGTGTACGAGACAACAAAAAAAAGGAAGAAAATCGAAACCGTTTGAATCACCATTGACCTTGTTAGGATTCAGACATGGCTGGTGATAAAGAAGCAGGAAGCTTAGGAACGGTGAAAGAATTGATTGGTGGTTTTGTGTTGCAAGCATCAAAGTTAACTTCGACTAACTATGCGTCATGGTCGGTTATGGTGAAAATTATTTTGGGTGCGAACGGTTTGCATGATGCGATTGATAAAGAAAAGGGTGCAGAAATTGAAGAAAGAAAGAAGTTTATGGCCTTGGGTGTTATCTTTCAAACCCTGCCTGAAGACGTGATGCCTCAGATGGCCAAGTATTCAGAACCGAAAGATGTTTGGGAAGCGTTAAGAGTTCGTTATCTTAGAACAGAAAGAACTCAGAAAGCTCGTGTTCAAATGCTAAGAACCGAGTTAGATGCATTGAAGATGGGGGAGACAGAAAGTATTGATGATTATGCAGCGAAGTTGGGTGGAGTACAATCAAAGTACAAGAGCTTGGGAGCGGTACTTGAAGAAGAGGTTTTGGTAAGAAAGTTCTTGAACTCTATGCCGGATAAATATTTACCCGTTGTTTCTTCGATGGAGCTACTCGCAGACATCGAAACAATAGCGTTTGAAGATGTGGTTGGACGTTTGAAGGCATATGAAGAAAGAAACAAGTTCAAGAATGTGAATGAAAGTTCATCCCAAAGTCAGCTCATGTTCACCCAAACCGAAAAGAAAGTTGAAAACTACCGACAATGACAGAACCAGAACTATTAAACTGGGGGGTCACGCTATAAATTTTCTTTTACATCTAAACCATGGTTGTGTGCCTACTATTTAAGCCCTCGTTACATAATAAAAGATAAAAAATAAGTAGCGTAATTAATTATATATTTTTTAAAATATAAAAGTGACTGTGATGAAATAAAAACCTAACATAAAAGAAATTAGAGCGTTGCATTACCTTCTAAATATCTAAAAGTAAAATTCGTACATAACTTAGTTCATAATTTTTAATAATAAAAGTAATTAAAAAACAAAACTAAAACCAAAAAAAGAAAAAGAAAAAAAAATACACACTCACACAACATGGTAATCTTGGAAATGGACTTTTGAGTTATGTACACTAATAATAGACTAAAATAGTTGGACCAAGCCTGTATTCTTTTAAAGGCCCACACAGTAAAGTGCATTTAATATTTAAAAAATAAATCCACTATAATGTGATTCTTCTTCATCCTTTTTTATCTGCAGTACACCGACGACTATTTTCCGGCTGGAAAGTTTTAAACCATCTTTTTCTTCTCTCTTTGGATTTCTAGACTTTATAAGAGATAAATCAAGAGGGTCTAACTACAAGAAATCTTTTGGCTGAGTTTCCGAGTATATTAAGAATTTGGTCGGCCGGAGGGTCCGGTGACCCCCCGGACCCTCCTGTAGTTTCGTCCCTGACTACCGAGAACATGGTAGAGGCCGTGGAAGATACAACGGGCGAGGAAGAGGTAATCCAAGATGGAATGGTGAGCGTAAGAATGATGAACGGGGTGAATATCGGAAAAAGAACCCTGGAGAATGGGAAGATAGAAGGAAGTATGTAACGTGCTACAACTGTGACAAGATTGGGCACTACTCGAATGAATGCAAGGAACCGAGTAAATGGAATGATGAAGTGAATTTGACAAACAAAGAAGATGATGTTGATCCTTCTTTGCTCATGGCGGTTTGTTCAATAAAAAAGGTAAGTTTGAATGAAGAAAGGGTTATCCCTGATGTGTTTGAAAAGAATGAAGATATATGGTACTTAGACAATGGTGCAAGTCATCATATGTCAGGAGAGAAAGAGTTCTTTACTACCTTGGATGAAGGAGTTTCGGGTCAAGTGAAGTTTGGTGATGGATCCGAGATCGAAATCAAAGGTAAAGGTAATGTGACTGTGGTAAGTAAGACCGGTGAAAAGAAATCGTTTTATGATGTTTACTATATCCCTAAGTTGAAGACTAATCTTCTTAGCTTGGGAAAGTTGGATGAAGAAGGATGTAAGATTGAAATAGCCAATGGGACATTGAGGCTATATGATCAAAAAGAGAGATTGTTGATGAAGGTTGAGAGAAATCTGAATATGACGTACAACATCAAGCTTCAGGTATGTTGTAATCCTAATAACTTAAAAGCTGAAAATAAAGAAAGTTATGATGTGAAACCGATTATGAAAGTGAAGGATATTCGCTTTGGAACGATTCCAAATGACTTTTTTGGAGTTCGTGAAAGTATTAGTCAAGAACGAGTTGATGAGAATAAGCGAGTTGAGAATTAAAATAGTAACATGATTTCAAAGTTAAGCACTGAAGGAATGAATGCTAAGTTTGAAGAATCGGTGAAGTAAGTATGCTATAGTCAGTTGAAAAGGAGAAACAAATGCAAGAAGAAATACAATTCAAGATTAAGGGGGTGAATGAAGGATTAATCTTGAATATTAATAAAGTTAAGGGTTTATTATGATATATTTATTTAGTTATTTGAATTATGTAGGTTTATGAAAGGTATGTTTTGGAGAGGAAGTTTAGTAGGTCTATAAATAGGGTCTAGTTTATTAGTTTTATTTGTGAGAGTCAAGAGAGAGTTAAGAGAGAGTCAAGGAGTCTCATCTCCATGTACGTTTGATAAGTTCGTGAAGTTCGTTTGTTATGTTCGTTTGATATATGAAAAGAGTCGAGGGTTGTCTCCTCAATATCTCGTGTTCGTTTGTTTGATAAGTTCGTTTGATTCGATTGTTTGATTCATCTGGGCCAACATTTGTCATATATGTCTTCCTCCTTGGTTCCTTGATTTTTATTTTGGTGCGTTCATTGAAAGCCTTCAATCTTCCAACAACTTCTTGGAAAGGCATTGTATCAAGATCGACAAACTGGTTGATCTCAATGACAATCTGAACGAACTTTTCTTGTATTGAACGCCAAGCAGTTTCCAGAGTTGTCTCTTGTCATTCATGGTACTTGTTATCAATGTAATTCATTTACATTAATCAATTCACGTTATCTTCATGGGCTAACATAAAAGTATTCATGCTTACATTAATCACCCAAAAGGAAGGTTTGCCTAGTTGCGATTATATTTATCGAGTCTCTTCGATCAATTAAGGGTTTGAGTTGGCTTATGATATGGGTAATCTGGTAATGAGTTATAATATAACATTTATGTTATGCATACATGCAGGACTGAAAAATGGAGCTTTAAGAGCTTGTTGTGGAGGAGGTGGACCATACAATTTCAATTACAAAGCAAGATGTGGTCACTTAGGGTCGAAAGTATGCGAGGACCCGTCCACTTACGCAAACTGGGATGGGGTGCACCTTACCGAGACGGCTTATAGACACATAGCAACTGGATTACTTGACGGAACTTTCACTTCTCAACCCATCTAGTACTTTTTGAACTCTTCAATTTCCATATTCTATTTGTAATATTATACAAGCTGTATAATAATTGAATTAAACTAGGAGTTAATTCCAAAACTATGCTTCTTTTTCAAATTGTGTAAACATTGTATGTTTGTCCAATAAATATAAAATAAAACGATAGATTCTTTCTATGTCGTTTGTTCCGATCATATGATGAGCTATGTTGTTTTAGTTATATTAAATCGTTTCATGTTATCTTATCATCATTTTCCGATTACTTGACCCGACTCTAGAAAAAGTGCACCCCCCCCCCCCACCCTAATATATAAATAAATAAAATATAACCCCACCCTAATATATATAAATATTTTATTATTTCCACTTAATTGTTTTTCACAATTGGCTAGTCAACGAGTTCATACCATATTTGTTCTTAGAGGGCTTGTTTTGAATTTGTTTTATGTGGAGCATAGATTTTCTCATAGAGGAAAGTATTGGGCAAACCCGAGATCCGCCCATTGACTAGTGGGAAATGCCTACTTTGAAAAAAAAATCGTGATCTCATATCAAGAGTTAGCTGCACGACCTTCCTGTGGTAGCTACTTTCTCGCAATCGAAAGGCCTACTCTGGATTTGCTTCAAATATGAAATTATGTTCCTGGATCCATCTGAATCGCCTAAGCCACTTTACCGAGTTCATTTAAGGATGGAAAAAATGAAATGAAAGGAAAGAAAAAAATTATTGTGATCTAAATGCCTTTTTTAAATGAATGAAAAAAAATGAAATGTGAGAAGTTTATCTTATTGGGTTCCATTAAAGGAAAGGGAAACAAAACAAGTGGAAGAAAAATAAGAAGAAATAAAGAGTATATGAAAAGAAATGTTGGAAACAAATAGGAAGAAAAAAAAAAAGAAATATAAAAAGTGAAAATAAATTATTAAAAGAAAATTCTTCTTTTTTTTTCTTTTCTTTTCTCCTCTCTTATTTTAGTGAACTCAGGAACACAATAACTTCTGACAGTAACTTAAGTCGTTCCAACTTCGATCATAAGTAATTGGACTGGTTGCAAGGCCCAATGAATGATCGAAAATGTTGGCTTAAGATGATGAATTAACACCATTAAACTAGGCCTTTCTATTTGGGCTCAATGATGAGAACCTGAACACAGCCACTTTAATAACTCTTTCAGTTTTCTAAAATATCATTATGACTATTACAGGTCATCTTTATTATCACATGTTGTCAAGTAAGGTCACCCGTAGTGGACAATTATTCCAGACGATTTTGAGGCGAGAACACCGCCCCGGCGAATGTGGGGCGAGGGGGGGATTCTATTTGTCGCCGTGCTTGTTTAAGAAAATAATAATAATATATTCTTTTGACCGTTGAACGGTCACATTTTAAAGAAAAAAAATAAATAAATAAAAACTTAATATAAATATCAAACCAATTCAACCCATTTTTCACCATATCATACACAAAGTCAAATAGAAATACAAAACTAATTCAACCATTTTCACCATTTCATACTTCTTCACATTTTCATTTCATTCTATCTCAAAATGGATTCCCTGGATAGCCCGAACTCTTCCGAAATTTGGGATCAAGTAATTAAGGTGAGTCAGAGAATTTATCAGGTGCAACAACGAGTGTTGGAGGAGACAAAAAAGGCCATAAACACAATGCGGGCCGTCGCCAATACGATAGTGTCTGGCTCTACAAGCTCTTCGTTGCCACGCAGGTGATTGTATATCCATCGGGATCGTACCGAAGAGAACGATCGTTTGATGAAGTACTACTTCAAGGACACACCTACATTTAACGATGCTATGTTTCAATGTCGTTTTTGGATGTCTAAACGTTTATTTTTGCGCATCGTGGGAGATTTGGAGCGAGAGTATACATATTTTCAACAAACACCCGACGCAAGAGGACATTTAGGATTCACAGCCATCCAAAAGTGTACTTCGGCGCTACGCATCCTCGCGTACGGCAACACGACCGACATCAACGACGCGTATTTAAAGATTGCTGAGAAAACGACGCGAGACTCGTTGGAGAATTTTTGCATCGGTAAAATATTAATTGTTTACATTAGTTATTATTTTTAATATAAATATTTTTTAATAATTTATTTGTATAGGAAATAATACAATTATACGTTGGTCGTTATCTAAGGATTCCAACTTTAAATGACCTGACTCACATATACGACGTACACGAAATCAAACATTCTTTTCCCGGCATGACCAGGAGTATAGATTGCATGCATTGGGAGTGGGGCGACTGTCCAACCGCATGGTGAGGTTAATACGCTCGTGGTGATCATGGAGTACCAACGGTTAGTCTTCAAGCCATTTGTTCACACAACCTTTGGATTTGGTCGGCCTACTTCGGCTCCGTCGGGTCCAACAATGACATAAACGTTCTCAACGCGTCCCCCGTGCTAGAGTATTGCATTAGCCGTAGCACACCGGTCTTACCGTTTTATGCCAACGATACCTTCTATCGTCACGGATACTATCTAGGAGATGGGATATATCCAGAGTACTCGATCATCGTCAAAACGTTTCAAGACCCGATCGAAGAAAAAAGAGAATACTTTAAGAAGAAGCAAGAGTCTGCGCGAAAGGATATCGAGAGGTGTTTCGGGGTTCTAAAAAAATGTTGGCATTATGTGAAAAACCCATGTCGTGTATGGACGTTGGCAAAAATGAGCGATGCCATGTATACATACTTGTAAGGCCCCGTTACCGGTGCCTTACTTTGGCGTCGGATTTACTCATAAACACAGTTCTACAAATCAGAGTTTATTAAAACTTTCGCGGAATATAAAACATCACTCATTCGTTACAAAACATTTCACCTTTTCTTTAAAATCACAACGTAAAACAACTAATTTAAAACATCATATTTTAAACACCATTTCGTCCGTCTTTAGATGCCAGCCGTTCAATCCATGCCATGTGTCATTCTCATGCTAGCTTTGTAGTCAGATCACCTGCGTGCATACTAAAAGTCAGCTACGCTAAGTGAGTTCTAGTTAATCAAGCAACTTATCATACAACCACTACATATATCATATACGTATCCGAAGACACGTAGCCCACTATCCGACCTGCTCACCTTACCACTTAACCTCTTATTTACCCCTACCACTTAGCCACTTAATAACGAATAACGTTATGCCACTTTGCCACTTTAATAACGTAATAACGTTATGCCACTTTGCCACTTTAATAACGAAGTCACGTATAGGCTTACCCTACCACGTACTATCGTCATGCCACTAACCCTCTTACTAGACTCTTGCCACTTCTAACACACTCTACCTCTACTTGTCTACAACACACTTCATATCATTACATCATTTACATAATAATCAAGTTACATCATAACATTTACACACACTAATATCCACTTGACAATCACTATCCTTGGCGATACGTGCAATATCCGAAGATCGTTCACGCACCGACAAGCATTACATACTAGCTACCTCATATAACATCTATAGCATACACTTTAAGGTAAGTGTATTCACGCTTCACATCGAGTATGCACACAGCCCCGAAAACATAACAAGGAAATGGGGCTAGAAACTCACCTGAATGCGGTTACGTTCACCATTAATAGTTATTCCCTTCTTGAGCTGTCACGGCTAACTGTATAATATTTACATGTGTCAATTAAGTATTACTACTCATATCGCTTTCCTATCCTTATATAACCCACAAAGAACGGGGGTCCGGGGGCAGCGCCCCTGACAGCGGGGTTCTAGGGGCGGCAGCCCCTAGCGGGGTCCAAGTGGCAGAGCCCCTGAAAGGGGTTATTTCCATTAACTGTATTAACACATTTTCCATTAGGATTTTAATTCATTTTATAATTCGTTAGCCCGATTCGTGGTCTAGTACTGGATTACTTTTACTTAGCATTTTAAGCGAACTTATCATTAAGCGAACTTGTATGCAACGAAGTTAACCATAGGCGAACTTGTGTCCAGCGAAGTTAACCATTGGCGAACTTGTGTCCAGCGAAGTTAACCATAGGCGAACTTGTGTCCAGCGAAGTTAACCATTGGCGAACTTGTGTCCAGTGAAGTTAACCATAGGCGAACTTGAAGGCGAAATTATGCAGCGAACTTAGCTGCAGGCGAAGTTACCCAGCAGCAGCTACGGCTCATCCAAAACTCCTATAATTATCTCTGTTTTAACGTGTAACCCTTCGATGTGGTATTAACCAACCCGTGAGCATCATTTTCAGGTAAAACCCGGCTTGGAAAAGCATAAAGTTTTGGTCTTTAAGATTAAAACGTTCAATACTAGGTCTAGGGTTTATTTTAAACGAGAAATATGCAGCCGTAAGTTCGTTTCTAACATCAAGTTTGCTACTTTAATACTCATTTATACCCGATCTACTCTAGGTTCAAATTTCGAGACTAACCGTCTATAAAAATGTAAACTTTAAAGATAACGGACATACCTTTACGTGTTTTTAAGGTTACGGTTAGCTTGGTGACGAACTACAAATCTTGTGTCTTGCTTGCACGTTCACGATCTACCAAGTTATAGGCTCGGTTTGGTCTTGGAATGTTCCCCTAGCTCGCGGCCGATTATGGATGAGTGTGTGTGTGTGTGTGTGTTTTTTTTAGTGTGTAGAGATTAGGATGGATAAGATGGATGGAATGGAAAGGATTAGGGTTTAAGGGGGGTATTTATACTCCGTTAAGCCCATGGACCTAAGGCCCATATTTCTTTTTTTGGTCCATAACTAATCCCATCTAATTATCCTACTTAGTCTTTCATATTTTACTATTATTATTATCGTTCCACTAACTCGTTTATTTCACCCGACACAATAATATATATTAAATATTACTTTAGAAATTTCGGGATGTTACAATGTATCATATTGCATAATATGATTTTAGAATACACTATCAAAGCAATATGTCAACACTATATACCAAGAATCATTCTAGAACAGTTCCCTCAACCAACCGCAGAACAACGAACGCAAAACATTTACGAGCTCACATCAAGTGAGATACATAACTAACTTAAGGCATATTTGGTTCAACACGTGTGGGATAATCGTACCGTTGAAGTAGAAGACGAGGACGAATACAAAGACAAGGAGGAAAACGAAGAAGAGGAGGAGAACGAAGACGAAGATGAAGACGAGGACGAAGATAATGAATAGATTAGTATTTTTATATGTATTTTTTATTTTATTTTTTTGGTGTGTTTTTTTTATTTTGATTATAATTTATATTTCTTTTATTTAGTTAATTTAAAAAAATTTAATAACTAAATTGGTTTTATTTGTTTAGTTTAATTATTAAAAGAAAATAATAAAAAATGGTGACGTGACATTGGAGGGGCTACAACACCATTACACTTAGAAAACAAATTTCTACCATTTGCTAACTGGACGTCACATATTACAATTCGGCTGATTTATAGTCACTCCAATCTCAAGTACACTTAGGCTAAGTGTAAGGTAACATCAGTAATATCACATCCGCCACATAATTCCACCTAAATAACGTGAGAGGAAATAATCTTTTTATTCGTTTTTAACAAGTCCACGGCCATTTGTTTAATAATTAAGCCATCCACAGAATCAGTTTCTCCATATTTGGTTTATGTCGCTTTAAAATAATTATGTTATATTGAGGTGTAGCCGATCCGAGTTTCAGCGAGTCACTACTACAAATTACTAAGCGTTTTTTCTATGAAAATTTTCTACAAAAATATTACGTTACGTAATTAAAACAAATTCCCAATAAATTTCTAATGATAAAACCCATACTTTGCCATAGTATTGTGTGACAATACGAAAAATCGTCGTAAATTGGTCGCTAAATCCAACAAAGTTTTAATAAAAATATGTATAATTATTAGTTTAATTTAACTATTTCTTGGAAATTATTTTCCCACGTAATAATCATGATGTAAAATGATCTGGAACACGAGAAACAAAATTTCTCCGAAATCAGTCATTAGAATATGTCCTGTTTTTTAGTTCGTCGGTCTAGACTTGAACTGGCTCATTTCAACTATAGTTTATATGTTCAAATTTGTAAAATGATTTCACCTTTTGTTAAGTTTCAGGTTAAATTCCGATTGTCATTCAAGATTTTGTAAACTGCCGTTCAAAAAAAAAAATAAAAAGAAATATTTTGTAATGCTTACAAATTTGATCCGTCAAGATTTAGGTTTATTTTGTTCATTGTATAAAGTGATTTAGCTTGAACATTAATATTAAACATAAAATCAAGTTCATTACATATTTACATGGGTTTTAAATCCAACCAAACTGAAATCAAGGTTCATTTGGGTCCATACTGAAAATCATAAGAAGTTGGTAGATGATCAGTTTTGGTGTAATAGTGAAATGATATTATGATGTTGAAGATGCATGGGCATATATAATAATTAATTAAACATTTAATTATGGGCTTGATGTAAGACCGAGCCCTCAAATGTTCTCTGCCGTCAGATTAGAAGCTAGCTAGCATTTTAAAGAATATAATATACACGACAACGGGTTGACTTATCTTATGCATTCATCATTCTTGTTGTTTGAACATGAAGACTCGTTCAATTTATTTATAATATGGTATAGTTGACACATTCAATTTAATTCCAGTTGACACAAGCAATCTCAGTAGTGTGTAGTAACTTAAACTAGTATATTGTTAACTATTAACTAATCCCGACCCGCAACTGCTCGTTCATGACGTTAAACATGTTATTTAAGTTCTCGTTTACTCAAACAATGAAGTACGTAGAATTAATGTTTTTCAATGATTAAAACTACTATAAAAACACAAATATGTCTTCGTCGTATAATTCAGTTTATGAGAAGACGAGTTGTATCACTGTCGGTAATCAAAGACGAATTTGATGAACGAATCAAGTGTTAAACCGATGAAAACTAACTCTTCACCCTTGAACCGTGGAACCCAACACAAAAGAAAACTTACAAAGATTTTATACAAACTCAACCTGTTTTATAATTAGATTTCTTGCTACCCAAACTACTTGCACGTCTCTAAAGGATAAACCAAACAAGTAGACTAAAACTTAAGAGGAATGTTAACGTACAAATGAAATTAACGTGATTGTGATAATCAAGTAGAGTAATTATATATACAACTATATAAGTAGAGTAAATATGTAATTAAATCATAGAGTAATTATTTACTCTACTTGTATATATAACTATTATACTTGATTCTCACAATTAGCATGTTAAGTTCATTTGTATTTGATCCAAATCAAAAACTTGAAAACTAACAACTTACATTTATGATCAGTAACATATTATTGATAAATATCCCTAAACTCGAACTTTCACAACCAACTTAGACAAATATCGTTTCGTAATACTCATGCAAAAATTGACATAATGATTTTACGTTTGATGTTTTTAAAATTATGATATTAACTAACCTAACAACTAACACAAGTAACCGTTATATAAAATAATTATTTCTGTGCCACAATTATTGCCGTTTGAAAAGGTAAACGTAGAATACAAAATAGACAACATTTTGTTTCATACTCAAGACAGAATGACCGAGCAACCTGTCCAATACGTTTCTGATTAGGGATTTGTTCTGTCGTCATAATAAATCCAATGGACTTACTGGTTCAATGATATTGATATGATCCACTTGGATGCATGAATTCTGAGCATCATTGACTTTAAAGTTGCAACCAAAACAAGTCTTAATTATATGTGTTATATTATATCTATAGATAGAAAGTTAGAATTAGTGAAATACACAAATACTGCGATGGCAGATTTACAAGGCGTTTATAAGCACATTTAAGACATGGTTCAAGCCAGCAAAATGCATATGGCCTTCGGTATGACGAAGAAGCATAACATCAGATTATGTGAAACGGATTAACCGGATTATTGTTTTACGCCATTTGGTTCAAGGAAGTCTTTAATGTTACTAATCCTAAATTAACACTTGAATGGTTTTAGCTTGACCTTTTGATTTAAAGCCATCATTGTGAGTGGGAAATATTAACTTTATACGGAACATGATATGAGGATATAAAAGCATCTATAATTTTTTGGTACATTTAGAGTGAGCTTCATAAGTGGCCACAGAGTTATTCTAGCCTGTTAGAAAATAAATTCATTCTTATAAGGAGTTTATCCTTAAGTTCACCTAAGGCATTTTATTGTTTGATATCGCAGGTTTGAATCACACTCATGTGTCATATTCCTAGGTTTAAGCCTGGTTAAAGCTCCACTGCCCCACTGGATGGATTAGGTGTCATGACATCGAACCCTGAGAGTTCTTCATGAATTTAGCCCGTGTTCGTTGTTTTAAAAAGAAAAAAAGTAAAAGAAAATAGATTCATTAACATTTATATTCAAAGTCAAAGGAACATGGACTTTTAGGAACTCTGACTATAGGAATTTCGGCTTAGGAGTGCTAGAACGCTTAAAAGTAGGAAACTTGGAAGCAAGTACCATCAAGCCGTCAAAGAGTAAACTTCAGATTTACTAAAACTAAATTTTACCAATTTCTGGATATTGTAAATTATTAGTTTCACAACTTAAATACGTTGATTCTCTATAATAAATTTATTAACTTTGACGGGCGGCTAGTTTTTCTTTAGTAATGTCTGTTAATCTCACTAAACCCTCCAAAAATACACGGGTCATAGACCAAGCACTATAAATGTTTGCATCAAGCCGTATTTCACATGACCGCCATGATGTTACTTAACATTACACGCCAAGTAACGCTTTTGAACCGAAATTTCCAACAAATCAAACTGTTGACAACGTTTGATAATTTGATTTCATTTTCTATTTTGTTCAACTCTTGACAACGTTTTTAAACGCGTCTTATATTTATGTTGTAAAGTACGTTTTTTTATTGCTTCATATTTCTAAAAAAAAGTATTACAAAAAACTGCGTGTATTATCATCGATCGATTTGACTCAGTCCTTCCACTTGGGCACTCACTACCTTCACCACGGCCAGTTAGTTCCAAATCATACTGACTAACATTTCCCACTATCAGTTCAATGAGTATCAGACTTGTTTTGCTATGACGAATCATTATCGAATTTAAATTTGACTTTTACCCTTGTAGGATTTGACTTTCCATTGTCGGATTTGCGTCTCTACTGAACCACTTTGAACACGACTGACTAGAGGTCTATCCACATTTTTTTGGTAAGTAGATGGGTGAAGGAAAATATTTTTTACACCTCATGTCACCTTGACACCCTTGAGAACTAGCTAATCCTCAAGACACCTTAGTCATCTTCAAGCATGATTAATCTACTTGTATGACATAGTTGAAGTCACCACCATCTTTTAACCAGTTATACTTCATTGTGAGTCCTTATACACCTTCGCTAATAGTCTTAGGGTAAAAGCCCCCCGAACCAAGCAACACTTCGGCTCAAATGAAAGAATTTTTAATTTGCTATCATCATATCATAAGTTGTTTATTCAAGCATTGCAAACTTCTATCTATTTACAGGCTATGCATTATGTTTGGTCAGAGTAATGTACAAACTTAAATGAAAAGAAAATATATAACCGAAATATTAATTCCGGTAAACATAATTAAAGTTTTATACATTAAATTAAATTAAACTAATATAATAAGTACCAAAAAAAAATTAGAAGATAATGCCAAATTATTAATTTTTAATCATGATTATTCTTTTCAGAGTTATAATTAGCTGTAATTTCTTTGCTCTTTTTTCATATTATCAAGGTTCCAAAAGTCGCCAGCGGACCCTAAGTGGCCGACTGGGGAGTTGGGTGTACTCGGAGTATTCAGGGAGTACTCGGACATGATAAATATAAAGAAAATTAATTTTTGAATATTATATATATGTCAAATATCATAAATTTACTAATATTTATAATAAAATAAGTAAAGATCAATATAAATAAGAGAAATATAATTTTAAATAATAAATTATTCTAAAAATTGTTAATTTAGTAAAAAAATGATATTTATTCTTTAATATTAAAGATATACGAGTTGTGCTTTATTTTTTAAGCCAAAATCGGTTCAAATTCCCGACTAGGTGCGATTTTGATTGTGGTTGACCACCTTTAATCAGGTCTTAGCAACTAGGAGGAATTAAAGAAACTTGTCTCGACGATATACCTTGTAGCGAGTAATCGGCCTTGAAAACCTACTTTTACAATATAAGAGTCAACCATTTAAGTATTTAACTAAAAGCCACTTACCAGTAAACAATATGTGTCGTGGGCCACTAAGTTTTTCCTGTATCATCGACATCGGAAATACAATATGGAACATGAACCACGGAAGATATATGTAAGGACTATACGGTTGTTCATGTACTTCCAAAAATAAGTTAACATATTAAAAAGGAAAAACAAATATAAAAAGACGAAACTTCAATTCTCTCCCTTTCCATCCTCTTCAGTCTCACTCTCACATTTTCCATGTACCATGCATACATCACTTTCCATAAAACTGAAATTAGTTAAAAAGAAAATAACTTTAAACATAAGGTAATAAAGCTATGCATTATTTTCATGTTTTGATATGATTAATTAAACCAATATAAATTTTAGGCTAAGTTTACCCACAAGGCCACAATACACATTTTGGTAACAAACTTTATATCCATACATAACTTTATGTCCTTCGCTAATGTCTTTACTAAGTAAGCTGGTCCCACATTCTCTAGCAATAAAAACGGCTTTTTTTATTTAACTTGGCCATATTTTAAATGAATTAGTCCGCTTTAGATCTACGGATCACTCTTTATTTATTTTATTTTTTTATATATGTATAGCTAATTAATGTAAGTATGTGCATGCGGATGAATGTTCTCTCTGTATATAATAATTGAATGGGGGTACTAAAGGCATGAGAGACCAAGGGGCACAAAGGCAGCTTTTTCTACACACAATTATTGATTAAGCATTGTTCCCAGTACCCTCTCCTAAGCTAACCAAAGTCCAATAAAGATATGGATTTTGGTTACCAAAGGAGATGTCTTTTGTTGGTTGCTATCATCTTTCTCCTTCAAGTGCAACTGCTTCTTCTGGTTGTAACTTTGGCCAAAACACAATTACCTCTTTCACCATCTTATAATAATATAAGTAGTTCATTAAGGAGAAGAGAGTTATCAGGATGTGATTTGTTCAAGGGAAAATGGGTCATTGACAATTCAGCCCCAATCTATGCAGCTTCTAGTTGCCCCTACATAAAACCCGAGTTTGATTGTATCAAAAATGGCCGCTCAGACACTCAGTATCTCAAGTATTCTTGGCAACCTGATTCTTGTAACTTACCCAGGTGTATTCTCCTCTCTCTCATACATACACATATGATTGCAGGAGTCGCTAGGCGCTGTCAGCCTGTCAGGTAAGTCGCCTGGGGAGTTGCGAGTACTTGTCATAGGCAGGGAGCACTCATGGATTAATTAGTCATCAAGTATTTGGCCGCCTAAACTGATTTTTACAACACTGCACACACACACACATGAAGTTTTATGATTTTTGGTGATTTTTTTTTTCTAGAAAAGACATCTCCTATTTGTCATTCACTATCATGTCAAGTTCCACATTAGAACACTTTGGTATTCTTCCTTTTGCTTTAAAGGCGTACGACTTATGGGTTGTCCAATTTTGTTTTTTATTCACAACACTAAGTGAAATGGAATCACAATATGATTAAATTTGTAACATGTAACAATCATGCTTAGTTTTTGATTAAAAATCTAAAATGAAATTTCTTAAAATCATAAATTTTATGGTATCTTGGACCAAAAAGTCGTTTCCTGTAGTGATGACAACTAAATAGATTGGTAATTAATTTCAGTGCACTTCATTTCAAATAGCCACCTCAAGTAACTGATGACATTAATTTTAGGTCTATAATATATTTATTGTTCTGTAAACATACTTTAAATGATCAAACAATATATTTACAAAGTATACTGTTAATTAACTTGTCTTGCCAGTTTCACACTTTATCTAGTAAGGGATGATAAATACAATTTTATTACTTAATTCTTTACATGTTAAAACGCAAGGTGTAAGTTATCTGATACGTACATGCATATTATAGGTTTAATGGGTTGGATTTGTTTAGCAAATGGAGAGGGAAGAAGGTGATGTTTGTTGGTGACTCACTGAGTGAGAATATGTGGCAATCCTTAGCTTGTTTGCTTCATGCATCAGTGTCCAAGGCCACTTTTCAACACAGGGACTCACTTACTTCACTAACGTTTCAGGTATGCACTTACTTTCGAGTTTCGACTGTTGAATATTGCACAAGTGAAATCAGTCCGGACCAATAACAAACCCCCTATTCTAATTGAAAACGAAACCGATAGCTCAAACGCAAGAGCTGACTCTTTTTTTTGGTCAAAAAATAATCTATATATCATATTATAATAAAGGATCATAATAGAGAGGCAGATAAACAAACAACAAGCTGTGTCGCCACCTCCTTTTGGAATGACAAAACCGATCCTTATAAATATTGATATAATGTAAAGAAATACACACTATAAACAATAAACCCTATAAAGACTTATATAGACAAAACTAAACTTATGAAACAAGAAAAACTAGAACTAGAAAACCTAAACAAACTTTAATTCTAAACAAAATAAATTTTGTAAATAAGATAACTTTGGCACCAAGGAGTTCAATTTGGTCTCTGAATTTATGATCTCCACCATAACCGCCTCTTACAATTTCTGTACAACCATTATACTTTTCGTATTAACTATTGGTTGATATATTACTTTATGCACAACTGTCGAATTTATATTGATTTCATGTATGATTTGGCACTGTTGAAAGAAACGGTTTTGTGTCAGTTGTGGTTAACAATGTATCAGTTCAATCTGATGGGCATATGACATAATTTTTGGCCCAATATTAGGAAATACATGAACAGTACAGAAACCATTTTGCATTGATTAGTTGATGATATGTCTGATATCTCACAGTGATATGTGTATAAAATATTGTTCTTATTTGAGATGGTGGGATATATCTAAGCAATATGATGGGCAGTTTTTGTTTATGTTTAGTCGATATGATGGACCTTTTACCCTACTGTTTTGTCTTTGTTTTTATTTTTATTTGCGTCTTGTCGGCACAAAAGGTCAATTGCCCAAAAGAAGACTTGTGTTTATGTGTGAGAGAGAATTTTTAAATACTTAAATTTACAGTTTTTTGATGGGAACATTACAAAATAGTCCATTGAATATAAAAATTACGAAAATGAACTTGAATTAATTTAATTTACTAAAATAGTATTGATCTTTTGCTTCTACACCAACTGCTTTATTTCATGCGCTAAGGGTGCCTGTAGTGGGCAAGAAATTACTCCATTTTGGGGCGACAAACACTGGGGTGGGGGGGAGAGAAATACTTGTCTTCTGTTTGTGTGTGTATTATTATATATATATGTGTGTGTATATATATATATACATATGGCTACAACACCATTACACCTCAAAAACAAACATCTACCATTTGCTGACCGGACGTCACGTGTCGTAACTCGCCATAATTTGTCGCTCCTCCACTACATATAGTCTAACCCCCATCCCTCCTGCCCCAGTATGTTCCTTCTCTGCGCAGCACGCAGGCCCCGACCCATGGGCTAGTCAAATAAGACAATGTCTTTGGGCCTCCAGTATTTTTAGGCCTCCAATATTTTTAGGAGTATGTATTATATCTTTTAAAACTGGGTCATTTTTATATTAAGAACTTGTTGATGGGTTACAAGTTAAGAGTGAGGTCCATGTCATTAATGATTCATTTTGTATTATGGTACCCATAGTAGAAAAAATACAATAAAAATAAGGACAAAAAGCTAATGGCGGCCGATGGTTAGAATCTTAGATAATTTACAGTTATATTTTTTTATTATGTCAAATACAACTTGAAAGTTTGAATCGCGAAAAAAGAAAAATAACTCCACCAACTATAAACTTATTAGTTTATTATTGCCGGTCCCAAGCCCGAGAAATGGAGGAGAGTTTACATCAAATAGATTTTTGAAAAATGCCTCAACATTTTAGTTCGATTTAGGCCTCCACGAACATTGAGACGGTCCTGGTAGCACACCACCTCCTGCGTCAAATTGGTCGGAGCCAAGAATCTCCTACGCCAACCTTAAACTCCCACGGCATGCTATCCTGCGCCACCATTTCTCCTACGCTAACAAGATTTAGGTAACAAATTCCATAGTTGTTTGGATAAATTTTAAAGTCAACATGGCTATTTTGACGATTTTCCTTCTTTTTATATTTTTATACAAATTTTTATAGAATTAGTTACATGATACGAATTCCAAGTCGCATCTAGCTCATATATTTACTTCTAAGAAGAACGTGTAAATGTTAAGGTATAATGAAGACAAAGCATTCACATGAAACAAAACAAGGTTCACAAGTGTGTTTTATAATCGTGGAAGGAAGTTAATTAATGATCATTTCAGAAAGCCTTAGATATTTTTTTCTATTTATCTGGTTAAAATGACATGTGACCACCACTTTTCTTGTGAAAAGGATTTATATTATTAATACAGTATTTTATAAACTTGAGGTGGAATATCATTATTTGTTCTAATATCCTATCACAACTAATGAAGTAGCTTAATCATCTGAAAAACTATACATGTAAATTAATATACTATCATTATTGATGCTCCGATCCAAGGTGTTTAACAATGATTAAACGCGCGTGCAGGACTATGGAGTAACAATATATTTATATCGCTCGACATACTTGGTGGACATTGTAAAAGAAAGCATAGGCCGAGTACTGAAATTGGATTCTATTCAATCCGGAAATGCATGGAAAGGGATGGACGTGTTGATTTTCAATTCGTGGCATTGGTGGACACACACGGGAGAATCACAACCGTATGATTCATCAATCTCTCTAACGTTTGTATTAATATGTTGATCTCATATGTTGTTCTCAACTATTCCTACAGATGGGATTATGTGCAATACGGCTCAACTGTGTCAAAAGATATGGATCGCCTTGAGGCATACTTTAAAGGCATGACAACATGGGCAAAATGGGTCGATCTCAATGTCAACCCGTCTCGGACCAAAGTAATCTTCCAAGGGATCTCTCCTTCACATTACAAGTAAGTGCTTCATACAATTACACCAAGCGACAATATTTTCTGACAATTTAGTAAACGAAAAACATATATCTACTAAGGTCTTTCAGAAATAACTAAATCCTAATATTTGGTGAACTCATTTTAAAATTAGGGGAAAGGAATGGGGATCATCATCCAAGAATTGCTACGGTGAGCTACGGCCAATACAAGGATCAACGTATCCGGCAGGATTGCCTGAAGCCCAAGGTGTTTTGAACAAAGTTCTAGGAAGTATGCAAAAACCAGTTTTCTTGCTGGATATCGCAACACTGTCACAGTTGAGAAAAGATGCTCACCCTGAATCTTACGGTGGAGGCTCGGGTGTAGACTGCAGTCATTGGTGTGTTCCTGGATTGCCCGATACTTGGAACCAACTCCTATATGCAAGCTTTATTTAATTGAAAAATTATCCCATTAATATATGTTAGTACAGATTTGTTTTATACACTATATGCATCCTAGTGGTGATGGAATGTTAAAATTTGTCCCTTTTAAAGTTCAATGAATAATTTTTTATTTTCACTATAATTAATTGAGTGATCTTGGTGTGTACTAGAAAAAAATAGTGAAAAATAATAATTTTTGATCAACTTTGAAGACAATAATATCTATAGTTAATATATGATTTATAGGTTAATGTTGTTCTTGATGATAATTTCAAAATAAGCTTAAGCTATGTCCAAATTAAGTTAAGATGATTCAAGCCGGAGTGTTTGATATGAAAATTTAAAGTTAGAAATTGGTGAAATATTGACCCTTGCAGGTTTCTTAAAAATGGTGTTAGAAAAACGAACTCGACGATGTCATAACAAAATTCTTTGGCTCATGCAAGCCTGGTTTTGTACCACAAATTAGTTACTACTTACTAGCTAATATATAGGCAAGTTTTGTTCTTATTTGACAATACATCTGCTACTCTAGGAGCCAAATACACACAAACATGAAATTTGTTTTAAGGAAACCTTGCTAACTACTTTATATTAATTTACTTATTATGCCAACCTATACTTAGCAAAAAGATAAAGAAGATGTTTGCAATCACATGAACAACTCTAAAAAAATCTTCTACCAGGTTAACAAAAAAAACGGGCATTTGTTCTTTTCTAGATACATCTACGGGTGTTGTTTTTACCTGAAATGTACCCCCGAACCCAATTCAGATGGAACCTGATCGATGTCGAAAGTTCAATAAAAAACACTTATAAAATACCTTTACTAGCTAGGGCCAGTAATGTGTCGAATCCACAGTAAATCAGTGGGAAGTGGAAGTGAAATCCAAATTTTATTATAAAAATAATTAAAGTGGACAGACGATGTCAAGCGGTTTAGATGAGTAGTTTGTAAACAATGATATGAAAATAACCAAACTCCAGGGTTCGGGTTTTGAAACAGGTTAGGAAAATGATAAACTTCTTTGGACGGTTTCTTGTTAAAATATGTAAATCAAAAGACTTAACTATTGGCTATGTTGATTGTCAAAACTGAATCCGAACAATTGACACTGCTTAATGAAAATCTAGTTGACAATCGGTTTTACTTGTTGAAACACAAAATCAATAATATGGTTAATGATAAACGGGCCAATGACGAAAGAACTTAATCCTAATTATTGATGACCAAATCAATAACTAACAAAAGATTAAGCAACCAATTAATAAAAATCGTTAAGCACAAAAGCAAACACAAAGAATTGATCAACCGAATGATTAATCAATTCCAAATCCAAAGTTAAAGTATAGAATATCAAAACCTAACATGCAACTCAACCCTACACCCAGAGATGGCTATGAAGCCTTTAGCCTTGCATCTCGATCTTCATGCTCTTGATTATGATGTTGAAGAATGAGTTCATGGATCAATCGTGTGATTAGGATGTGTGTTAGTGGTGTAAGATGGCCTCCAAGAAGGTCCCAAAACTGATGGTGAATGAATAATTTCGACCTTAGGGTTTTCCCTTAAAATATGACATGAAAAACACTCAAAAGTCAACTTTTCGTCAGACCAGGCTGTAAGCTATGGTCAGGCCACCGTAGCTTACGGCTGGCTGTTATAGCTTACGGTCTTCAGGGCGTAGCTTACGTCTGAGCCGTAAGCTACGCGCATCAGGTTCCGCCTTATGGCTACTGCCAGACCAAAACATTGTTTTCTTCATAAAATCTTCATTTCAACTCCGTTTTCCTTCACATTTGCGGCCACGTCTTCGTATTTCAATTCTCTATCATATCATATATCATTAATTTCATTTCCACTTCATAGTGAATGCTCTAAATTCGCGCCTTTAAGCTCCGAACACCTGTAACCACAAACGCACTCAAAGTACTCGTGTTCATAATATTTAACTAATTAAAACACACAAAATTAGACGCTTAATGCACATACTTTTACCCCCACATCAGAACCCAAAGACGATTAAGATGGAATCCGAAGGTACTATTTGGTTTGGTAATGTGGTTAAAAATGTTTAATTGGATTAACTCGATCAACCCGGATTTACATAAAACAAATGTTAATTATACATATACATACATGTTTGTTTTTGTTGCTAGTATGCATGCGTGTATATTTATGATGTTTTTTTTAACATAACGATTTGGCGTTTTCTTTTTAGTCTATACGATTGGTTGATACATTATTAGTCGTTTTCTATATATTTTTGGTTTCTTATTACCACCTCATCAATGCATTATGCGCGCATAATGTGTCCAATTTAAAACCAAGGCATTAATGCAATTTGTCTTGGGCTCTTAGGTTACATGAAATCAGGTTAGGTAATAACAAGTTATTTCTATGTTTAAAACATGTTTAGAGTGAATATGATCGATCAATTGTACACTTTTGGGTCTCAATAGGTCTTGAAATGTGTTAGTGAATATTGTTTTTTAGTTTATGAGAGTAATGTTAGGTGTTAACAACGAATTATTATAGATAATAAAAGAAAAGTTTGGCGATAGAAACCGCGTGGCCTTATGTGGTTAGTCGACCATTTTTTTTTACCTTTTGCTTCTTGTTTGTTTTTTGTTTTGAATTTGCGTCAGTTCGCTGTCGTAAAACGCGAGTTTTTTTTACTGTTAATACCCGCCAAATAATTCCGGCTGAATTTGCGTCAGCTCGTGGTCGCAACGTGGTTTTTTTCCATGCGAGATTTTTTAGTCTGCTGATTCCAGGCGATTCGCGTTAGTTCGTGGCCGCAACGCGCATTTTTTTTTGTTTTCGCTGTGTTCTTTATTTAAATCTGTTAATTTGTTGTATTTTTGGTGTGCTTATACCGACCGAACACGTGTCGGTTGATCACCACAGCATGTGGTTTCTTTGTATGATTAGTGTCGACAACGTCGATACCGACCAAATTCACGTCAGTTTGCGAACACGGCAAGCGATTCTTTTACCATGTTTTTTTGTCCGTTAATTTCAGAATCAACGAATTCGTATTAGTTCGCAACTGCAACATTCATGTTTTTTTTGTTTGCCACATTTTTTTATATCTTAAATATGTTAAATTGTTGTATTTAGGTGTGGATGACTTTATGTTTTGCTTTACTTTTGGCGCCATAACCAAACACCAACCGAAGTGTTGTCGATTTGCCAGCACAACTGCACAACGTGCGGTTTTTTTTATGTTAATTTGTTGTATTGGGCATTAACAAAGTTTTTTAGCTTTATTTCCAATTTCGTAAACCGGCACTAATCGAAATCATCTAAACTCGCAGCCACATCGCACAGTTTGATAAGTTGTACGACTCTTAATAACATTAGCCCGGCGCGTACCTAGTTTTGTGTTAAATTACATGCATGTGATGGTCAGTACACTAACTGGCTTGTAATGTGTTAGGTTGTTCTTTTTGTTATTCGAAGTCACATTAGATCGTTCATAACAAATCTTTTTGTGTTAAATTACATATTTTTAAAGGCTAATAATATTAAAGAAGGAAAAGGGGCTACTTACAAGACACAAGAAGCCCAACAACATAAAAAAAAGAAAAATAAACTTCACAAGACGAAAACATATAACAAACTATAATGAGAAATTATCGGTCTTGTCATGTGTTAATGATTTGTTTTAGTTTATATTAAGTCAGATTGAATCATAATGTCATTTTCAGGAGCTACATATTAATTACAAACATTTCTGTATTTCATTACTTTTCTAAATATTAATCACATATAAAAAAAAGCATTATAGGCAAATTAAGTCACTAGTGCGTATCGTGACTACCACAT